>NC_072379.2:54525606-54828636 GCF_028885625.2 Pongo pygmaeus | reverse complement strand
GGAGTTAAGTGCTGTCAGGGAGGTCTTAGAGGAACTCACAGAGGTGACATTTGAGCTTTGTTTTAGTAATTTAGCAAAGAAAGAGAGTATGGAAAGAAGAAAGAGAACATTTTAGAGCTAAGGCTGAGTAAGTACAAAGAGGGGTGGAAGTGAAAGAATATATTCTGCACCAAATGGGGCTAAATCTTTCCAGTCTAGAGCCTAGACTTCTTGCCTTGTAATCAGGTAGACCTGATTCAATTTCCGGCTCCATAGTGCAGATGATATTGGACCTTAGGCAGGTGTCTCTACCTCTTTGGAGCCTTGCCTCCGCATCAGAAAAATATAAATGATAAATACAGACTGTGCTAGGTTATTGTGAGGACCAAATGTAAAAACAAACGCGTAAGGTTTTAGCATCAGACCTGGCATTTTAAAAAGCACAAAATAAACAATAAAAGCTTTTCAGTAAAAGTTTTGTTTCTTCGTTCTTCCACATGGGCCTTTCTGGGAAATACCCTGCTCAGAGAACCACAGTGATGAGCCTTGTCTGAGGTTAGCTTAGCTTACATGAATTCCATTTGCTCTTTATCGAAGGCTCTGCTCTGGAAGTAATCACAAATCTTACAAAAACTCAACTGTTAATACAACACAAGCCTGAAGAGGGGGCACTTACTGAGGACCCAGTGAGGGAAAAAAGCAAAACGTCTTGCATTGTTTTAAAACTATTTTCCCAGTTGCATTGCATTTTACCTTTTCAAATTTAACAATAGCAGTAAATTTAACTTCAGCATTACCTGCTGACTCTGAATGTAAAGTACCTAGTAGGTGACTCACCTGTTTCTCTCAAGTAAGAGCCACTCACATCAGGTGTATTGGAGAAAGGCAGGGCTACAACCTACCTGATTCACACTGAGAATGTTGACTGCAGACCAGGCCCAAATTGTAAGCTTAGTCCAGTAAGGAATCAGGGTCAGGTAATGAAGTGGGCTTGGAGTTGGTGTAGAATCTTGAGATCTTCTCCCTTTAACCCAGGATCTGCAACTACATGGGGCAAGTTTTTCTGATTGAGTCCATTTGGGAAAGTAAAACATTTTAAACTATTCTCAGGAGCCTTCTGTGGACAAAGCATGAAGACATAATTTGAGGGGCCATATACTTCCAAGGGGGACACGTGGTATAACAGGGAACTTTGGAATAAGACTCAAAGGGAACAAGTATCAGCCCAGTCACTCACTAGCTATGTCTTCTGTGGCAAGTTACTCCACCTCTCTTAGCATCCATGTCTCCATCTATACAATGATTTGATGCACCTTCCTCACCTTGTTGATCTGACGAGTAAGTGAGATCATGCATTTAAAGCCTCTGGTTCCCCTAGACATTAATTTAGTCTTAGTTTACTGTCCTTTCCCATCATATTCCTCTTGGTAGCTGCGAAAGTGTTTACACTAATTAGATAGTTCACCAATAGATACTGTGTTGCACAAACCTACACAGCACAGACACACATACTCACATACACAGATGTCAGCCTTTCAACTCAAAAGACATATTTCAGGAATGCTGACCTCCATCTCAGTTCTCAGGTTCAGTTTCTGTTCTCTTCCCTCTGCCGTCTCCTCATTCCTGCACCAGACTTCCAGGGTCACCTCAGGGCCACTCGTGCTCTGCAGTGTCATCCCAGCCACCCTTCCACTACATCTCAGCCCTTCCAACCTCCCCACTGGAAACTAACCAGGGTGTTTGTCTCAGTCTGATCTGATTCCATCCATCTGGGAATTGCCCGTGTGCAGTATGGGAAAGAAAAGCGGGCCTCCAGGTTAACTCAGTTAAATAAACATTTACTAAACGCCTTTTTATTTTTCCAGTTGGAAAGTGAATCCTACTCTGTGCCAAGTACTTTATTAGGTACTGCAGATACAGAGGTTGAGTCTTTTCTGTCCTTGATGAGCCAGGGAAGGTAGTCATGTCAATAAATAAGCACAAGCCTCTGTAATAAATGCAACCACGGCTATGCATTGGAGGAACAGAAGTCACACATGAGATAGTCAGGTTTCATGTAAACCCGTAGATGTAGAAGGAAGTGAGTGGATGCAAGAAATGTAAAGATAAGATGACAAGTCTGAAAAAAGGGTTTGAAGGATGAACAAAAGAGGAAAGCACACCGCAGACAAAGGAAGCAACAAAAATGGACCTAAAATATCCCAATAGGTCAGAAAAATCTAACTACTGGATCAGAAGACACAAGGAGAGAAGGGGAATCAAACTAGAAAATTACAGATAGGCAAATCATGGTGGGGGTGGGGGGAGGCGGGTTCCCAAGCCATGTGCAGGGGGAAGTGACCTTCCTCGCCCCATCAAGAAGAGCCTTTGAATGTATCATGTGAAGGAATGGCACTGCGTGACTTCTGTTGCAGAAGCTCACAGAAGCTGGAGGTGGGGGTGGTATGTTGGGATCAAGCCCTGAGGGAGGCTGGCAGGGAAAATAGGAAGTACACCTCACCAAGCTCACAGGAGCCTGCAGGACCCATGTAAGTGCCAAAGCGGGGCTGAGGAGCAACTGGCCTGTTCGTTTAGCTCTTCAGGAGCCCTAGCCAATCACTGGCTAGAAACCACCTCCTAATGTCACTAAGTACAACATTGGGGATGAGAGGCAGGGAATTGGCACTTTTTTTTTTTTTTTTTTTTTTTGAGACAGAGTCTCGCTCTGTCACCCAGGCTGGAGTGCAGGGGCATGATCTCAGCTCACTGCAACCTCCGCCTCCCGGGTTCAAGTGATTCTCCTGCCTCAGCCTCCTGAGTAGCTGAGATTACAGGCACATAATCTTGGTTGGCTAATTTTTGTATTTTTAGTAGAGATGGGATTTCACCATGTTGGTCAGGCGCTGGTCTCGAACTCCTCACCTCGCGATCCACCCGCCTCGGCCTCCCAAAGTGCTGAGATGACAGGCGTGAGCCACTGTGCCTGGCCAGAATTGGCCCTTTTCAATCAGCAGGCAGAATATTTCCAGAAGTTCCTTTTCACTAGCACCCAGGTCTGGTGCCAACCTTCCCCCAGGCTAACCTCTTGCCATCAGGTCAATGTGGCCCATATTCTGGCAGAGGGAGAGGACAGGGCTGAGGAGGGAAGATATTTCTTTCCCGGAGTGCTTGAGTGACTACTTCTGCATCGTTTACCTTTCCAAAGAGTTCTAGCACCTCCTCCAGTTCTGACCCTGATAAAGTAGGATGTTACACAGCAGGACTCACCCCGTTGGAGGAGGAAATGCTGATGAGAAGGGTGTATCAACCCAGATGGATTGCTTCCCAGGGGACGCCCGCATGCAGATGCTCTCATACCCACTGAGATATTCCTGCTGGTTGTGCGGGGCTGCACAGCCCAGATGCGAGGTGTGGAAGGAGGGGCTTTAGTATTTCATTTTCCTGAGACATTCCCTGGGAAAGCTCTTCTTTCCTCCAATCTTTTCTGCCATTCATTTGTACTCTTCTTATGGTGGTTCCAGCTGAATTATGGTAAATAACTGATTTTAGGCTATTTTTGAGGGCTTCAGTCATTATTGGACACCAACTGGACATCAATGTCCAGTCATTGTATGCATCACTTTGGTTAGAATACAGTGCCCAGTTGCTGGACAAATCTAGGTGTTGCCGTGAAGTTATTTTTTTTTTAGAAGTGAGTGATATTAAAATCAGTAGACTCTGAGTAAAGCACAATGTGGGTGGGCCTCATCCAATTAGTTGTAGGTCTTAAGAGCGAAGACTGAGGTTTCCTGAAGAAGAAATTTGACCTCAAGACTGCAGCATAGAAACCTTGGCTGTGTTTCAAGCATACCTGGCCTACCCTTTGGATTTCAGACTAGCCAGTTTCTACAATCACATAGGCCAATTCCTTTAAACATTTCACTCTCTCTCTGTGTGTGTGTGTGTGTGTGTGTGTGTGTGTGTGATTGTTCTGTTTCTCTGAAGAACCCTGACTAATACACCAAGACACTTAGAGCTCTTTATTGCCACAATGTGTGTTTGGACTGTTTTACATTTAACTGTTAATGTTAGGAAAATCAATAATGGTAAACTGTAACCCAAGGGGGACCTCGGGGATTTCTTGACAGTTGTTCTTGGATCTAATTCTTCAAAAGATAGGGTTGGTAAAGTCCTGAGGCTCATCTGTTTGGGAGGGTAGGACTGACTGATGAATTAAGTGAATGAAAAAAGTGATTCATCTGTACATTAAGGTGGGATTGGAGGGTGGTGCTATCATTTTAGGGGGAAATGTCAGGCTGTGAGCTTAGAATTTCCATTCCTAAGAGAAAGCCATTCCATAAGGTTGTTCCAAGGAAAGAAAAATAGTAAGCAGTCTTCCAATGTCTGTTTTCTTTTGTTCCCCGGATCAGGGTTAAAGGTTTTCCCCTAAAGGGCATACACATATTTATGAGCTAAATTGACTTATGGTGCCTAGGTTGTTACCTCTCAAATGGATAGAGACTGAGCATCTCCTGGCCTTCACCTAATAGCTCCTTTCCAATCACCTGGATAACATCTGTGCCCCATGATTGAGATGGTGGCATTGGGCAGGGATCTCTACTCTTTGATTATGGCTTTGGGAAGCCAATGTCATTGCTGAGCATATTGCACAGTCGACTTGTAGAGGGGATGGTGAGAAGACGGGGGTGGTGAGGTGGTGGTAATTGGGATTCCTAACTCACAAAGCATTTTCACATTCAGTATTTTTCTGATGCTCCTATTTATCTCATAGGCAGAGAACAGCCACTACGGCTCCCATTAAGCAGATAAAGAGGCTGACGTGCAGAGAATCAGGTGACTTGCCCAAGTTCTCAGAGGCAGTAAGCAGTTATCCTGTCATCGGAAGCCAGGCTTTTTCATCTGAATCCTCACACATTGCCATTTATATTCCTGCTGCCTGGAATGCAGTGACACTACATACCCATACATACATACTCCATTACATGCCCTCATCTCTTTTTAAAGTTATTACTAAAACACTGGCCATTAAAAATGCTTCTTTCAGCCGGGCACAGTGGCTTATGCCTGTAATCTCAGCACTCTGGGAGCCTGAGGAGGGTGGGTCAACCTGAGGTCAGGAGTTCAACACCAGCCTGGCCAACAGGGCGAAACCCTGTCTTTACTAAAAAAAAATACAAAAACATTAGCCAGGCGTGGTGGCAGGTGCCTGTAATCCCAGCTACTTGGGAGGCTGAGGCAAGAAAATTGCTTGAACCTGGGAGGCGGAGGTTGCAGTGAGCCGAGATGATGCCACTGCAATCTAGTCTGGGCAACAGAGTGAGACTCTGTTTCAAAGAAAAAAAAAATGCTTTTTTCATGCATAAAAATGTTTTGGATCTTAAAGAAGTAATAAAACTACCCCTCCCCCACCACCAAAATTTGATTCAGATGTTTTCAGAAGGCATTTGTTCCACAGCTCTTTACTGAGCACCTAGTATGAGGAAGGCACCATATGGTGTGATGCCGAGTAACACATAGCCCCTGCCCTGGAAGAGCTGAATCTCACAGGGGAGCTGAGATAAGTGTATGGAATATTAGAATCACAGATTTTACATCTGAATGGTCCTAAAGGTTAAAGCAGCTCTAGGGCCCCCCTCTTTCTTCAGAAAAAGGGCCCCAGAGGTTGGCAACCTGCAAAAGCCACACAGAATTCTAGCAAAAGAGTCTCTTGGCTCCTCGTCCAAAGGTCGGTCCACTTCTCTGCACTGCTGTTGGTTAATACAAGTGAGAGTACATGAAAGCCCCGGCACCACGGAGCCCTGGGGCACCACAGGGTATTTTAAATTTCTAAGGGAAATACAGCAGGGATTTCTGAGGGATATTTGTCAGACACCATGTGAAATAGTAGTTCCAGTTAGCTTCCCATTTCAACATGCACAAAATTCCTTTTGATGATGTCATATCAAGCTGTGTCTTAAAGCTGTTTCGTGCCCAAGAGCAATTATCGAAAAAAATCAAAATGGAACAGGAAATAAGGGCGGTGTTGTCCCATCTCATTTCTAGGCTTGAGAAGCTGTGAGGCCCCGGGGCACACGTATCCCATTAGTAAGTAATTGTGGTAATCTAACAAAAAAAAATTATTTCTTCTTTATATATGAATAAGTTTTTTCAAATGGCTGCCAAGTTGTTAGAACATAAAAACTTTAGTTGTTTGGACTTAACAACTCAAAAAGTAGACTAGGCATATCTTTTGGCCTAGAGTTGCTGAGACTATTTTAAAAGTTTAGGGACCTCTGCAAATTGAAGCCTTGCTACTCTAAGTATGGTCCCCCAATCAGCATCTTTTGATGTCACCTGGGAGCTCATTACAAATGCAGAGCCTCCTGCCACACCCAAATCAGAATTTCATTTTTACAAGATCCATAGGTGATTTGTAAGCACTTGATTAATGTTTGAAAAGTATTGCATAGGCCGAGCGCAGTGGCTCACGTCTGTAATCCCAGCACTTTAGGAGGCTGAGATGGGCAGATCACCTGAGGTTGGGAGTTTAAGACCAGCCTGACCAACATGGAGAAATCCTGTCTCTACTAAAAATACAAAATTAGCCAGGTGTGGTGGTGCATGCCTGTAATCCCAGCTACTTGGGAGGCTGAGGCAGGAGAATCGCTTGAACCCAGGAGGCGGTGGTTGCAGTGAACTGAGATCGTGCCATTACACTCCAGCCTGGGCAACAAGAGCGAAACTCTGTCTCAAAAAAAAAGAAAAGCACTCCATTTAACTGTCATGAGGGCAGTATAAGCAAACGTCCCAGGCCTGCTATTCCCTCATCAAACCACACAGAAGGCATCTATCTGCTGGGGTCAGACTTCAGATCCTGCCCTGGACACTTAGTAACTGTGGATCTTGGGTGACATTGTGAACTTTGAATTTCAGTTTCCTCATCTGTCAAGTGAGAATAACAGCTGCTTCTGTCACCTTGGGGTAGTTATAAATGTTAAATGAAATAATGCTTACAAAATAGAATGCTCCAGAGTAGAAGGTGAAAAAACAATCGTTTCTTTTTCCTTTTGGGTCTGTGGCTCTAGGGCAGGTTGTTTGTCTTCTTCTGTGCCTTTGATAGATTATAATTGCAGAAGTGGCGAAATTGTATATACAGTTATCCCTCTGTATCTGTGGGAGATCGGTTTCAGGACCTCCTCCCCATACCCAAATCCAAGGATGCTCAAGTCTCTTATATAAAGTGGCATAGTATTTGCATATAACTTATGCACATCCTCCCATATATGTTACATCATCTCTAGAATACTTATAATACCTAATACAATGCCTACACATTCATGTGGATTCAACAGTGCGTTGCTGTGTGCAAAATTCAAATTTTGATTTTTGGAAATTTGTGGATTTTTTTCCCCAAATATTCTCAATCCACAGTTCGGTGAATCCAAGGCTGTAGTACCCACAAATACAAAGGGCTGATTGATTGTAAAGTCAGTGGGGAGATGAACACCCATGAGAACAGCCAAGCACATGCAAACACGCACTCTCGTTCCAGGTCTTGTACCAACAGGTACTCCCTGGAAATGTGGGCAGGCTTGCCTTAGGGATTTCTTTGTCCCTACAATGAGGCCTGTAGACAGAGAAAAACCGGCTGTGGGCTTGATTTTTAAGTTTTCCAAGGGCAGCCCGAATAATCCTGCCTAATAGACAAGGACACATTCTTCCCTAAGACTGTAAGTTCCCCAAACTGGAGACCCAGGCTCACTCCTACTGGATCCACCCCACACCTAAGGCAGTGCCTGGAGACTAGAAGGGCTCAATACGTGTTTGCTGACTTGAGTGGAATGTACCAAGCCAGCCTCCATTCTTCTCTATCCTGGAGAACCTTGGTCCAACAGTGTGGCTTTTTTCCCTACACACCACCGCCACCTGCAGGAAAAATTGTCACATTGCAGTTGCTTGCTAATGCTAGGGCCTTTAATACTTGGGAAACACTGATTTGGAATCTGCATGTTCAAAGTGTTGTGATCCTTCATGCAAGGTTGAGGTTTATTTCTGCCTGGAAAAATGTTTTTTTCTCACAGATAAAAATGTTATAGAGTTAATACTATGGGTGCACAAGAAAAGAGAGGTGATATTCCAAATTATGAGAATCCCTTGTGTGGGGGGAGGCTCAGTGTGAAATGACCTGGGGAGGCCGAATCAAGTTGCCTTCAGGCATCTGCAAAGTAGCCACTTAATGCAGTTGATGTTCTAATTACAAACTAGTTGTTCATTATAACAACTCTTCTAATTCTTTTTTCCCCCTTTAAAAAAAAAAAAAAAACAGGGTCTCACTCTGTCGCCCAGGCTGGAGTGCAGTAGTGTGATCACGGCTCACTGTAGCCTTGACTCCTGTGCTCAGGTGATTCTCCTGCCTCAGTGTCCCAAATAGCTGGGACTACAGGCATGCACCACCACGCCGGGCTAATTTTATTTTATTATTATTATTATTTTTTTTTTGTAGAGACGGTATTTCACTTTGTTGAGCAAGCTGACCTTGAACTCCTGGCCTCAAACAATCCTCCCACCTCAGCCTCCCAAAATGCTTGCATTATAGGTGTGAGCCACCATGCCCCACCAACTCTTCTAATTCTAACCATAGCTATAGAAAAAATATATATAGATAAATGAATACCACCACCATTAACCTAGTTTGGTCTCTTTGCTTCATATACAATAAAACTGTTTCTTTTGGAATCTAGAATCAAAAATGTAGCTTTTCAGTAGTTCAGACTGACATGCCAACATAAGTCTGAATTCACTCTCAAATATAAAACGTTGTTTCTACTCCAAGATATTGTAGTGTAGAAAAGTAAGTCCAGGCTGGGTGCAGTGGCTCACGCCTGTAATGCCAGCACTTTGGGAGGCTGAGGTGGGTGGATCATCTGAGGTCAGGAGTTCGAGACCAGCCTGGCAAACATGGTGAAACCCTGTCTCTACTAAAAATACAAAAAGTAGCTGGGTGTGGTGGTGGGTGCCTGTAATCCCAGCTACTCGGGAGGCCAAGGCAGGAGAATTGCTTGAATTGGGAGGTGGAGGTTGCAGTGAGCCAAGATCACACCATTGCACTCCAGCCTGGGTGATAGAGCGACACTCCATCTCAAAAAAAAAAAAAAGTCCATTTCTTCTGCAATAACCATTCAAAAACACTCTGGTTTTGATCATCATAAATAAGAAGAGGAAAGAACCAGAGATTTAAGCCCTGTTTGCCTCAAAGTACTGTTATATAGGTTAAATGACAGCATAGAAACCCAGAAAAACGCTAGTAGATGCTCATAGGGATTTGTCTCCTTCCCCTTTGGGCTGGAGTTCCTTTACCTATCCGTGCCCACCTTTCTGCTGCTATCACCCAGTCCTTTCCAGTGCCCCAGTGCTGGCATCAGCTTTAGAGGATGCTCAGTGTACACCTCCCTCCAGCCACGCAGCCTAGCAGGCCAGTGCAAGACCCAGGAAGAGTCAAGGGTGAGGTGAGAAGGGCTAAAGAGAGGATACATGAGCCCAATCTCAATGGAATCAGGTTGTATTAGTCTGTTCTCATACTACTAATAAAGATATACCCTGAGACTGGGTAATTATAAAGGAAAGAGGTTTAATGGACTCACAGTTCCGCATGGGTGGGGTGGCCTCACAATCATGGTAGTAGGTGAATGAGGAGCAAGTCACACCTTCATGGCGGCAGGCAAGAGAGCTTGTGCAGGGGAACTACCATTTATAAAACCATTAGATCTCCTGAGACTTATTCTCTACCATAAGAACAGTATAGGGGAAACTGCCCCCAGGATTCAGTTATCGCCACCTGGCCCTGCCCTTGACAGGTGGGGATTATTGCAATTCACAGTGAGATTTGGGTGAAGACACTGCCAAGCCATATCACAGGTGCTGCCTGAAAAGCAATCCAGTTAAGAGAGGCATTTCTGCAAGGCCATCCCAGGGGGAATAATTCCCATAGCACCAAGTACTTCAAAAAGAGGCCGCCATGGGCCAGGAGGGCAGCAAGCTCAGGGGCTTCTTGGAAGTGGTGGCTAGCTGGCGAGGAAAAAGCAAGACTTGGGACTCAGGAAGACCTGGGTTAGAACAGAAGCACCCCCAGGTGCCACCTGCGTCACCTGAAGCAGGGCACAGAGCACTCTCAGCCTGCATGTTCTCCCAGGTAGACCAGGATGGTAATGGCTGCCTCCAGATATGATGACTATGTGATGAACTAGCACAGGAAAGCCTGTGCCATGGAGACCTTCTCACAGGAAATGCTCAGGACAAGTTTGTTCTCCTTGGAGAATACCAGTTCCCCTCCTGACTTCATTCCTCTTCCCCCACGCCCCTGCCCCCCACATATACATATGCATGTACCTCATCCTACACCCCTATAAATGCCCCCACCTGCCTGTTTCCATCCTCAAATCCTTGACTTCCTCCTGCTCATGCTGTCTGATTACCTATTGAGTGCTTGCAGAACTCTGGAAGATTTCCTGTTCACTAAAACGTCAGTGATTGACGTCAGCAGTAACTTTTAGACACACACACACACACACACACACACACACACACACACACCAGCTCTTCTGGAGCAAAGTTTAGTGATGATCTCATCTTTAAATAAGTGGAATAAAGCCTCACTCAGGCATCAGCCAGTTCAAGGAAAATTTATAGAAAGGGTAGGGTGCAAGAGAGCCTTCATGGGGCCCCTAGAAATCTACGCCATGGGTGAGAGGGAATGCCCTTGTTTTATGAAGGCTCCTAGAAGCATCGTGATCTTGATGGGAATATAAATAATCATTCACTGAGCACTGACCATGTGTCAGGCACTATGTTATGAGCTTTAGTGCATTTTCTAATGTAATCATTCCAGCTGCTAGGATGTGCACTTAATCCAAAGAAAGTGGTTACTTGAAGGATTGGATCATTTGTCAAGCTCACACAGCTAGCAAGCCATGGAGCTACAGAATAAGTTCAGTAATGGAGGTGTGCTCAGAATCCCAGGGCACGAGTGGAGGTCCTCCTTATGGGCACATAAAAGCACACTCTCAGTGCAGGAAAGGGAACCAGTTGGGTGAACACTCAGTCACTGTCACCCTCTCCCCCAGCTAAACAAAAATGTAAAACCCTAGAATTAATATCCTCACCCAAGGAGAACCAATCAGGCACCCAAAATGGTGGTCTCAAACAGCAGTCTGCAAATGGGATTTGCCCACCATGTGGATCATGAACTTTCTGAGGGGCACATTGACATAGAATACTTTAAATAATTTAGTTTCCTAATTTTTGACTTTACTGTCTCTGTTTCCTAAAACCGATCTGCCTGAGAACTGGCCTACATGTTCATGCAGGCTGTCATTTCCTATCTTACCTTGTCCCACTCTACAAAAGGAAGGCGTGCCATGAAATACTGGCTGTGTAAGCCTCTCTAGCACTTGTCTCCCCGTGTCTTGCACCTTTTGCTCTGAAGGGCTAGAATGTGGCATTTCCGCTCTCTTTGAGATGCCCTCATGGGATTCCTTTGGATGGCAATGGGCTCTTATGCTGTTATTTAGGGAATTCTGCAAACAAAGTCACCCACTTTGCCACTCTCCAACATGACACAAGAAAAATAATAATATTGACAAAGGTGTGTTATAATTACTGTTTCTTTTTTTCCAAGCAGTGAATGACTAACATACATATGTTATGTATACACATGCAGACAGGCATATATAGATGTATAATTTATAATCATTTGATGAGTCTAGGTAAGACTTTTAGTGCACTTTAAAAAATTGAGAAAGTGCATGATTCAAATGCCTGGGTTATAAATCCTTCTCCAACTCAAGTAGTTTCCAATTCTTCACTTACAACAAAATCGAAATAGGATCTATTTAAGCTGTCAGAATGCTAGATTACCATGTGCTTATTTTTGACACATTACCCAAAGAGAGTTCAAAGATTTAAGGAACATTACTATAATAAAACTCCATCCATTTCCATATCCTTATTTATGCGAACTAGTTTTCTCAATGCTAAAAATGAAACATCATATCATTCTAGCAATAAATAATATGTGGCAATGCATTCATGTGCTAATTGAGGAAAAATGCCTCACTATCTTATCAAGGATTGCATTTTCAGGCCAGGCACGGTGGCTCACATCTGTAATCTCAGCACTTCAGGAGGCTGAGGAAGAAGGATCATTTTAAGTCAGGAGTTTGAGACCAGCCTGGGAAATGTAGCAAGACCTTGTCTCTACAAAAAACTGAAAAATCAGCCAGGAGTGATTGTACATGCCTGTAGTCCCAGCTACTCAGGAGGCTGAAGTGGGAGGATCTCTTGAGTCTAGGAGTTTGAGGCTGCAGTGATCATGCCACTGCACTCCAGCCTGGGCAACAGACCAAGACCTTGTCTCAAAATATATATATATATATATAAAATTGCATATTGTACATTTTATGTTTACTAATTTGTTTAACAATATTTATAATATAATGTTGTTTTGATCTTTTAGTCTCAGCTTTGTGGTGCCGTGACTTTTCACCTTTTTTTATTTCTATTTTTCTTTATATTTTATCTTTCCTGAGTATTATTACTTATGAGAAATTTGGAAAGTCTACATGAAGTGATGGTAACTAGATTAACTGGTTTTAGCTGAATTTTACATCTTTCTAAAGTTTCATAATATATACCTTACCTTATCCAGCTTCAATCCTTTACCATATTTTAACCTCATATTTTTAATCTTTAACTGTTCCTATTCTAAAATAAATTTATCCACTCAATTATGTGCAGTATTATCAATTTTCTCATTCCTTTCCTTAACTAATATAATCTCTCAAATTGTTACATTATTTCACTTTTCTCTAAATTTTATTCTACTTCGTTTTAACTGCTTTGTATCTTATTTTTCACTTTAATTTTCGTGTGCATTTTCCATTATTTTTACCCATTTTCATCTTCTTTAGACTTCTAACAAGGTTCTGGTGACTGGGTTTTATTCCAGCCTATATTTTACCTGCCTGTAGCGAGAAAGGTTTGTCTTCCTTTTAGGCAGTTACAGACATATTCTCCCAGAATGTGGCTTATCATAGGGATCAGGAAGAAATGAGCTTACCTAGGGATGAAGACAAGCTTTGGTATAACTGGCATGAAAGGCATAAGGGGTGGAAAGTGGCTGTGGCTGCAGAAGATACTGGGGAGGGTTGCAGGGACCAGGTCCCATGTGCCCCAATTCTCTTCCTGCAGCATCCCCAGAGTTAACAACTTCTTCTGTTTTCACAGCTCAGGCACAGCCCTCATCACGTTTTTTGCTAGCTATTTGCTCCTAAAGCTATCTGCCCACTGGATGAGAGCTCCTGGAGACCTAAGACTGTGTTTTAGTCACTGCTGCATTCTTAGCACCTAAAACAGGAAAGAAATTTGACCAATATTATGGAACAAAGGAATGAATCAATGCTATTCTAGATCAGGAATAAAGGCATGAAGAAAGAGAATGAGACTGGTACACATTTGTGGACAATGAGTACACGCATCCTGCACATTCCAGTAAGAAAACAATAAAGAACAAACGTCCCTTCGGACTTCCACTTGCTCTTGAAGACCCTGAGTCCTGTACTCTTCCAGCACTAACCAGTTTGTAACATAAACTCAGAAGTCAACACTTTCCTAAAGCCATTTGTTGATGGCTGTCTAGACTATGAAGTTTCTGTTTCTTTTAATAACTACAAGTTTCTTATGAATTAGAGCCTTGGGACTACATTCTAACCGAATTCAAGCAGCACAAGCCAGCTGTGGTGGTGCACACCTGAAGTCCCAGCTAATTGGGAGGCTGAGGTGGGAGAATCCCTTGAGCCCAGGTGTTCGAGGCCACCCTGGGCAGCACGAGGAGACCCTATCTCTAAAATTCTTTTCTAAAGCAGCACTTGCCAATCTTCCTTCACTGAAACACCACACTGTTGTTACATACTCTTCTAAGATCTTTGAGTTTCACATTCTCAAAGGCTAATTCACAGAACCCACCTAGGCCACCAAAAGTCATGATAAATATAGTTGAAGGGGAGGACAGGTAGACCAGGAACATTTGGAAATTGTGTAGTGTGGTCCTTTTGAAGTTTCTAGTTCTATTTTGAACCTTCTTCTGAGCACCTGGCCAGCCAATCAAACTGCTCACTGTGTGTCTTATAAACTCTGCAAATGCAAAACTGTTTTCTATTCTGTCCCCAGTGTGGTCCCTCTTCACCTTTCCCAGCCTACTCCAATGATCTCTCAGTAACCAGTGCCTACATTCGCCCTCACTGGTGCCCAAACTCTCTTCAACTCTCTATCCAAATTCTGTTGATTCTACTTCCCAAGTTCATATCAAATCTACTACCTCTCTATTTCCAATGCCACCCCTAGTCTGGCCTCAATTCCTCCCTATCTCTATGGTTTTTTGTTGTTGTTGTTATTGACTTCTTAATTTTTTCTCCTACCCTCTACCAATCCATCTCCATTTGGCAGCCACAGCAGTCTGTGAAATATGACTTTTATCCTGCTGGGATCCTGCTAAGTTTTTGTAAAAACTATTTCATTACATTTAATATCAAGTCTAATCCGTAACATAATGTAGCCCTTGCTTATCCTGAGAGTCTCATCTTATTCCAGCCTCCCAGTTGTTCACTCTGCAACCATAACATGGGCCTTCTTCAGATCAAAAGTGTGTGCTCTTTGCTCCCGCTCTTCCCCCTCCTTGGAATGTGCTTAACTGTCCTTCAGATGCCTGAGGCTGCAGCCCTGCCACAAGTAAGACAGAAGAGTCAATAGGAGTATAAGAAAAAATGACAGTTTCTACTTCAGAGGACGCTAGAACCATGCTGTCAATGACTGAAGTCATAAAATCACATCAGCATTGAGAAGTTCACTGGAGGATGCAGTGTGTGCATGTGTGTGTGTGCACACACACACACCAATTCTGTTCTGCAAAAAAGTAAAATAAAACCAATGTGTAAGCATTTCACTCAAATTTCAGGGAAGCAGGGTTTTCTACTTAATTAGAAACTGGCTTCTGGAGTAACAACAGAAATACTAACTTAACAGCAACTTAAAGAAATAATAGGGGTTTATTTTTCTCACACAGTAGTAACTCCCAAAAAGTCAGCCAGGGCTGGTATAGCAGTTCAGTAATCTAATTGGGGCCCAGGCACATTCAGTCTTTCTGCTCTGCCACATAGAGCGTGTCAGATTTGATTTCCATGCTTGTCATGAACTCATGGGCTGCTGTATCTCCAGGCTCAAGTGGGCACTCCAGGCAGGAAAAGGAGAACTGGAAGAGGCTGCCCCCAGATGTAGGACAACTGGGAAGTTGAGTGCTTAGTGTTTACAGCTTCTCTAGAAGAGACAGGCGGGGGAACAGCCTTAGAAATGGAAGTTGGGTCAGCATTAGCATACTAAGATTAGTAAGTAGAAATTAATGGTGCTGTAGTCATTATTATTTCCATATATAAAATATCATGGATATTGTCTTTTATTTAGAGTTCTGTCTTTATTATATTTACTATGATTCCTACAGTTCCTCTCACACTATTTCCCCGAGCTCTATTTTCTTCACAGATTAAGGTTTCTTTATGTAGACAAACACACACACACACACACACACACATACACCTAAACAATATGACTTTCCAAGAAGCTAATCCCTGTGTCTGATGAAGGAACAAACCAATACAGAAATGTAATGAATGAAAATGGTATTCTTCACAACCTGCTTGCGCTTTTGAAATCTAAGACTCTACATTCATCCAGCTAAAAACTACCTTGAGGGATTCCCTGAAACTCATGCCTCTACAGGACACCAGGTGGCAGTGCAGCCTAAGAAGTGACTGAGCGCGTCAGGTGCAATCTGTTGCTTGAGTGCATCAAATTAAATAAACCAGTATAATTTTTTGTGTGCCTGTGGAAACCTTTGAGCCACTTAATCATCATGGGTTCAATCTCATTTCTAGAAATGATCAAGGCATGATATGCCCTTTCAGTGACACCACTGTATGTGGCTTATTAACATTCAAATTCTTTTCAGATGGGAGGCTGTTCATAGAAAACACAACTGTGCTGTCTAAGACAACATCTCCCAAGGCATTTTAGCCTAGTTTAGTAAGTGGTGAGATCACACTCTGATATTTGTTTCCAAAATTCTGGAAACTGCAGTACTTTCAGTGGTAGGATGTTTGAGGAAAAGAAAGGTTCAGACAAATTACCTACTTTTAAAGGTAAGGCTTTAAGGGCTGGAGCTGTGTTCCTCTCTTCACCGGGGATTTTGAACCTTAAAAATATAGCAGAGATATATGAAGAGCAAAGTAGCTTTTTTTTGGAAAGATACGACATCTCAGTCTTTAAACATAAATTTATTTATCTGGATGAAGTGAGATTTTGTCACATAAAGAGATGTTTAATCAGCACAACAGAGCACAAAGATAAAGGCAAAACTATGCTCTCTCTTCATCTATGGATGCTAATTGATTTTAACAGAATGAAAACTCCAGTGGATTGGAACGAATTGCCTGGAGCTCTGTGTCGAGAAGGTTTCTGAGACTATTTCTAAGCCTGGTGAGAAAAGTTAGTGATGGTCTGCTGGAAGTGGGAGATGAAGAGTGGTAATATTTTCCCTGAATTTATACATTTTCTATCCCTATCTTATTTCCATTTGGTACCACGTCCTCTCATTACATTTCCAAGGATCTGTTTTATATAAAGCACTATGTTGATCACTACGGAGGATATAGTATGAAAAAGAAATGGGATGGTCCCTGCTCTCCAGGAAATGATAATATAGTAGGAAAGCACCAGGATCTATGTAATTTGTGGGAGAATGATTTAAGTGTCTCAAATAAGTAAAATGAGCATGATGAGAAGTAATCTCAGCAAAAGGCCACTTTTACTTGGGGAGATCAGGGACCAAGTACCAGAGAAGGTGAAGGTTTATGCGGGGCCTAGGAGAACAACTAAGATTTCCAAAGGCAAAAAGCAAGTAAAACAAATTTAATGAAAATGAAGCCATGTGAACAAAAATGAGAATAGACCTGGCTCAGTCAACAAGCAGCTCCATGTGAAGGTAGGTGGTGCAAAATAGTAACAAGTAATAGATGTCACTTCATGAGAAACTTTGTCCTTTGAAAATTAGTATATTCCCCATGTATTTATTTATTGAACAGAATTGTCTGGTGATATTTATGTCTTTTGGGCTTAGAATATTTGAATTCAAATGCTTTGCACTCATTCGATCTCTTTATGCTGAGTATAGTGGGGGAGTATGGGAAAAGAGAGACCTTTGAGCAAGGTGTCAGGAGTACCCAGATCTCTCTGTAAAATGTTCGCTTCTCATTGACAGGTAGAGTCTTCTCAGTGACTGAGAGAAGCCCTCTGTGAGTAGCCCTCTAGGTGAGACAGGAGTGGACAAACTTCTCCAACAGTGGAGAATGCACATGTTGGCAAACTTGTTCTTCATGTTTCTCTTGATAAAGCCTCTGTCACGGGTCACTGGAGGTGGGTTTTCTGGCTCCAGGGGGAGTCTGACATGAGAGGGGATATCTCTCTTGCAATGGAAGGCTATAATTCCTAAGGAAGGAACCTAGAGGTAGAAGCAGAATCCCAGAGAAGAATCAGTGACAAATGTGAAGATGGATTTGGAGGAATGTAAAAGATAAAGACTTTGAGAATGAGTCACTAGGAAAATGATAGTAGCAATAACAGAAATATAGACATCAGGGAGAAGACAGTACAAGAGCTGCAGGAGAATATGGTAGTGACACTTACAGCACTCCAAGACACTCAGATGAAGAAGTCCAGCAAGTCATTGGGAGTGCAGGTACAGGACTGAGAGAGTGACAAAGACAAATTGATAGATTCAGAAAGTTCAAGGGGAATGGGCCTGTGGAAATATCATGTGCTCTGGCAGTTTGGATATCTATCCAAAATAGTTGGATTCCATTGCTGACTTTCTATAAAAATCAAATATATTTCAGCAGTAGAAACAGGATATGGTTCAGTGGGGGAAACAAGTTTTAAACATGAGAACACAGCTTCCTCTGAGACTTCAGGGAAGAATGAGAAGGGTGTAGAGTCAGATATCCACAGAAGTAGGAAACACAACAATTAGAGAATTTATTTTTCCCACATGGACTATGCTGTCGACATGTCCTGATTGAGAGGACAGAGAAAAAAGCCACAAATTGGAGAAAGAGCCAACCATTCGGATTAACTGATGAGAGGTGGGGAAGATGCATTCAATGAGCAATGGTGCATGGAGGCCAGAGGTCCAGATGTATGGGTGGTTATGTCAGCTCTTCTCCTAGAAAGGTAGGTAGGTCTTCTCCTAGAAGTGCTTCATGACATGGGTTCAGTAGAGGACAAAATCAATCCTGGCCTAAGAGGGAGAGGGAAACTAACAACCCTGAGTGTTGAGAAGAATCATGCCATTGCTGCCGGTCCTGAATTCTATGTTGGATGACAGGAGCATGGTTGAGTATGAAAAATTTGTGATGCCAGTGAGCAGGCTCAACAAAGGGGTACATCAGAAAAGTCTGTGGGAACAACATGATGCATGGAAAAAATATATAGCAGTGCAATCAAAGGACCTCAATTGAACCTCCTTTCTACATTTCCTCACTAGTTCTGCAAACTTTCTGAAAAATTTAACCCACTGGCTAATCAACAATAAGGACAGTAAGTCTTCCCACACAGGTTCATTATAAGAGTTAAAAAATATATTAGCATATATTAAAGTGCCAGGAACCTGGTGGGTTCTCAAAAATTATTACCTGGATTTTGAAACTGACTATGCTAGAGCAGTGTTCTATCATTTCAAACTTTTGCCCACTGTGATTGTAATCACCGGATGATTCTTCCTACCTCCTGCACAGAAAAAAAATCAGTCCACTGAGATCTCAGCATTGCAGTAGAGAAAGAGTTTAACTGACACAAGGCTGGCCTACACTGGAGAACTGGAATTATCACTTACATCAGTCTCCCTGAAGGCTCCAGGGCTCTGAGTTGAGGAGATTTTATGGGCAAGTTGGTGAGCAAGGGCTAGGGAATGGGAGCTGCCGATTGGTTAGGGATGAGATCATAAGGGTGTGGAAAATGGTCCTCATGCACTGAGCCTGCCCCTGGGTGTGGTCACACGATCAGTTGAGTCAGGAGTCACAAGTCCAGGTGGAGTCAGTCTGAAAAACATCTCAAAAAAAAAAAATCAGTCTTGGCTTCTACAACCCTCTGGCCATATGACTCCTGAGCAGTAAAGGATTATAAAACTGTGCCTACATTTTAGCAGAGTTCAGGCTCCTCCCATAATCCTGTTCTTGTGGTCTTTCATCAGTCTTACAAAGGCAGTTTTTGGTCCCTGAGCAAGGAAGGGATTAGTTTTAGGGAGGGACTATTATTATCCTCCCTTTCAAGTTAAACTATAAACTAAATTCCTCCTGAAGTTAGCTTAGCCTACACCCAGGAATGACCAAGGGCAGCTTGGAGATGAAGCAAGAGGGAATCAACTATGTCAGATTTCTCTTACTGTCATAATTTCGCAAAGGCAGTTTCACAATCACATATATTTTTCTCTCTTGTTATATTTATTTAGTATCCTTTTACCTTTGTGTCTTACAAAAGTTTGGAATCTTTCTTTACCTAGTGAGTCATAAGAGATGCTGCTAAAAGGGCAATGACCATACATGAATTGTCTCCATAATGACTGATATCTAGATGAGGTGGTTCTATAAGCTTGGCTCAGCTGAATCTCTTATTCAGGTGTACAAAACAAAGCATGCCATTGAACATTCACAGAGAACCCAAGTTGAACATTATGAGTTAAAGATGCAGTTAAAATATGAACATGTGAAGTTAAAATATGCAGATGAGGAGAGTATTCCACAGTTATTATCACTTGTTATTCCCCAAAAGCAGCTTTTCATGTTCTGTGAACGTAACAAAAGTATAATGAATACTCATAAGTCTCCTAGATCAGTCTTAAAAATAAAACCACCAGCAAAGGCCTACTGTCACCATCTATGATGCAGGGCCTTCTCTTGCCTCAACTGGCCTTGCTGACGGCACTTGAGGCTACATCAGGGCCACGCTTGGAGGCCAAGTCATGAAGCCTTCACCCACTCCCACCCTCAGTCCCAGGACGTCCCTAGTTCCAAACTAATTTGACAAACTGTCAATAAATCAGCATGTTGTTCCAACAGAGATTTCTTTTAAATTGAAAATGGATCAAAGAGAATATAATTGATCATGTGAAATTTCAGCCAATGGGAAAACAAACTGAAAGCTTGCTGATGTACAAGTGGCCTTTCATCTAAGGAACAGAGATTTGGATGAAAATCCTAGACTTAAAAAATAGTGGCTATCAACCACCTCTACCTTCTCCTTCTATCCTGCAGGGACAAGAAATTCTAGCAGAGGGATGCTGGAGTGTCTGTTCTATTTCAAAAGCTTGGTGGATGTGCTCATGATAAGGCTTAACCGGCTTGCAGAAGGAAAAGGTAGGAAGACAAGAGAATTTGCATTCTCTAAGCACCTATAAATGAAAGTCACTGCCCTACCTTTGTGAGGTTGATATTATAACCGAATGGGAAAAAAATAAACAAGCAGAACTCCTGGGCAGGGTCAAGTGGGGTGGGCAGGAGAGGTGATGGTGGAAGTGGAAAGGATATATTTATAGGGTTCTTTTCTTACATGGATTGGTCTTGCCTTAAGGATTGGATTTTGTTTAAGGGAAACACTGCCATTTCAAATCTGCTGTGGGTTTTTTGTGCTTATAGGAGTGTGACCCAGAGTCAATGCCCATTGTTTGTCAGGGTGAACTCACATGTCTTGAAAATATGTGGTGCTGAAAAAATGTGGTGAGCTTCTACACCTTGAAAATGTGTGGTGTAGGGGGTGAGAAGTGGACCATGCTGCAAATTCACAGGAATTTGAATGCAACAGGAGAGGAGAAAGGTCTTGGTAGAAGAAGGGCGAGAAGATGCAGACAAATCGGTGCCTCAGGAATCCACAGCCTGTGAGAAATCCTCTGCAAAGGGAAGCTGATATTTTGTGGTCGCTGTTGTCTAATTTTTTTTTTTTATTTTGAGACAGAGTCTCACTCTGTTGCACAGGCTGGAGTGCAGTATCGCCATCTTGGCTCACTGCAACCTCTGCCTCCCAGGTTCAAGTGATTCTCCTGCCTCAGCCTCCCAAGTAGCTGAGACTACAGGCACGTGCCACCACACCCAGCTATTTTTTGTATTTTTTTAGTAGAAACAGGGTTTCACCATATTGGACAGGCTGGTCTCGAACTCCTGACCTCGTGATCCACCCACCTCGGCCTCCCAAAGTGCTTGGATTACAGGCATGAGCCACCACATCTGGCCCTAATTTTTAAATTTTTAAATAGTTGATTCTGCTGTGCTATCATCCTAAACCTTTAGGAAAAGTCTGCTCTCTGCAGTTGACTTGTGTCAGTGGAAATTTGGAAGAATAAAGCAATTGTGTGTGGAGAAGGAGATAGGGTAAATAGGAACAGAGTGAAGGGCAGTGGTTGCAGGAAGTAAGTCACAGGGAGGTTGTGGGAGAGTCCTAGTCAGTCATGAGGGCAAGAGACGGCCACAGTAGATGAAGGCCCAAGGAGACCAAGGGCGTGGGGATACAGGTGGAGAAATTGTTGGAGGTGGGGATGTCAGAAGCTGGTGCCTGTGGGAATAACCAAATGGGTAATACATGGTGAAATTAACTCCTTTTTACTGAAGTTGGAGATTATCTACCTGATGTCATGGAATTAGTAAGGGACATTACTCTTGAACTCAGGGCCTAACTTCTTTTTACGATACTCCACTCTATCTCCAAGAAATAATAGCTAATATTTATAGAGCCCTTGCTGTAAGGCCAGCCCTGTGCTATAATGAGTCAGGTATTATTATTATTCTCAATTTACAGCTAAAGAAACTAAAGTTTAGAGATATTATGCAATTTGGTAAAGCTCCCAGAGCAAACAAAAGGCAGTGTCAGGATTTAATTGTAAGTTTTTCTAAACTCCAAAGTTCCAATGGTGTTTTTTTGTTTTGTTTTGTTTTGTTTTGTTTTTTAGACGGAGTCTCGCTCTGTTGCCCAGACTAGAATGCAGTGGCGTGATCTCAGCTCACTGCAAGCTCTGCCTCCCAGGTTCACACCATTCTCCTGCCTCAGCCTCCCGAGTAGCTGGGCAAAGTCCCAATTCTTAACCACTAGCAAGACAGCTTGGTCTGGAATGATATAAACTGAGTTGATAATACAGGTGTTCACCTGCTGACTAACCTCTATTATGGGTTATTTATATTAACAAATTTATTTACTGGGTGTATAGGGAGAAAAAGGTTAAAAAATGAACTATCACCTAAACAATAAGGAAGAAAATTGAAATGGTTAAGTTATACTATTCACCTTGACAAGATGTTCAGGGCTGAACAGCAGCAAATTTAGCTAACATCTAACATCCCGGAATTTCAGAGAAGAAAATGGCTCACTTACAAGAAAGTCTGTTAAAAGCATCTTTTTATTTGCTGTAAGAATATAATCTGCATTTCTATACAATCCATTATGCAAAAAACATGGTAGGCATTTTATAAGCAGTGCAAAATCTCAACATCTGTACATTTGCTCCATTAAAATATTAGCAAAGGTTGAAAGAAACTCACATCTTAGGAGAAAAGAATACAGATTTGTTCCCCAGGAACATGGCTTCCAACATCAAGAAGCACAGCCAAGAAAACACAGCCTCATTAAATTCTCAGTACCTAGGATGGAAGGTATTGACAGATAGGTGTGGAGCATTATTTGAGGAGGTTACTACTCCCATGGGCCTCCTCATTGTGTAGCCAAATGACTTTGTGCAGCAAGCACTAAAGCATCTGTGTATAAACAGATAGGAATTATCTGTTGAGTTAACCTAATCCAGATGAAATAGACACTACCAGCCTGCAGAAGGGTCTTCTAACCCAGACACCAGGCAGGGAGCAAAGAATTGCAATCGCCTCCTTAATGAAAAGTCACAATGATTCTTCTTTTTGTATAGCAATTAAATTTCTCTGAATTATCATCATAAAGCACATTATAAATAAACTGCTCAATAGCATGATAGGCACTAAATTCCAGAACTTGCTCAACTTGAATAACTGCAGTTTATTGGAAATGAACTGCAGGGAATGAGAGAAGGAGAGGACACTAAACTCTTTACAATCAAGCCTCGAAGGTCGAGGCCATCTGGGAACAAACAGCTCCTTCTTTGTAGGGCTGTCCTGGAGAGTTCATCCTGATTATGAAATGCTCTTAGCTACTTCTGTTATGCACCTATTACTGGCCAGGCTCAGCCACAGCAACCAAAACCTATATTATCACTAATCTTCAATACAAAGTACAGAGTGGGTATATGAATCCTAGTTTCTAGTTAAGCAAATGGAGGCGTCAAAAAATTATGCCATCTGACCAAGGACCTGCAACTAGTTATAGATAGAATAGGATGAAGATCAGACTGGCCTGAAAACACACCTAGTTTTCTCACTGCACCGGGCTATTTCTGAAGAGATTGAAAGCTATCTCTAGTCTTGAGCCTTTCCTTGCTACTTCTGTGATTTTAGTCCTAAAGTAAAAATTCTAGGGAGAGACACAGAAGGGCTAACAATGCCATCATAAAAAGAGGTAAGTTATAAAGCTATGGATTCCACCAACAACTGTGAGAACAATCAGGATCCCAAGGGCTTTAGATATGTAGTGTGCTGGCTGTGAAGAGGATCTGAAATGTAACTTAAAGGCATCTCTAGCCTAGTTTAAATTCTTTATTTTCAGTCCGGAACAATCTGAAATAAAGAATTTAAACTAGGCTCAGAATTTTACACCCTCCTGGCTTAGGACCACAAAATCAAACTGACATCTTTTGCATTGACTCTCAAACCTGCAGTCTTTAAGGCAAGATTTTTAGTATCATCTACTATGGGTAGTAGTAAAAGATTAGAGGAAAATGAAGCCAAATGCATCTCTTGCAAACCTTCAAATCCTTAAAAGTACATGAGGTTATTGGGCATGAGGCACAATCTTCATGAGGTACAAAAATCTTTTTTTGTTTTTTAACTTGGATTTGCTTTAAAATAAGCGTGAATTCTGAAATGTCCATGAATACAACAATTCATCAGTCTTCTTTTCCTTTTAATATTTTTACATTCAGAAGCACAACTTCTGCTTTGAATACATTTACTTTGATAGTTACATATTTACTTGAATTTTAAATAAGTGTATTTACATTTTAAATAGGTGTATTTAAAATTGGAAAATGTTTTTAGCAGTGCATTTCTTAAATATGATGATTATTAAACCAATATTCTTTTGGGGACAAGTAACTTTTAGAGATGAAAAAAGTGGCAATGAGAGGAATTTTATTTTTTTTTTAAGTTTGTGTCATTTTAATTTTGGTCCAATTTAGACTTTTGGAGACTTATACCATAAAAACACCCCTCTTGCTAGTTTGTTGCTGGAGTCTGGGCTGATCCCACATCCAGCAATTGGTGAGTCTATACAAGAATAACAAAGAGGAAAATCACATACAACTTTCATTTCACCTTGGTGGAGTCAACCAGGATAGTACCTGCTCCAACAGCCTCCAAGGGTCTTGGAGGTATGTCCTGCTGTGGCCAGTGGGTGTTGAGAAGCAGATAGGTAGACCCTCCTTCACTCCCTCTCTTCTTCCCCTCGGCCTATTTTCTGTTCCAGTTATGTGAGATGTTCTGAATCTTTTTCATTTTGATCCTCTGATCCAGCATCTTGTACCTTGCAGGATGCTCATCAGTTTTCTTTGAGACTGAAGGTGCATAGGAGCTAGATGCGTAAGCAGGGCGTTTAAAATGACGCAAAGGAGGCTTGATGACTGGCGGCCATGGAAAGGAAGACAGACAATGGTTAGCCTCACCCACGACATGCCACAACCTAAATATTGTGAGCAACTTCCTCTAGACCTGTTTGTTTCCTCCAAAACCAGGAAAGAAGCAGGTTGGATTCTCCCTGGAAACCTTATGGCAGATAGATGAATAAGCACGTTACCACCTTGGTCATTCAGTTAAAATAAATAAAGGGAAGAAATTTCTAGAGATACACAGTGATGACTGCAGTACATAAATGTCCTTTGACAATGAATGGATGGGGTTAAGGGAGTGAGAGGAAGCATTGGGGTCATTTCTGGGAACAGCAAAGCAAACAAGGTGAACACAGGTATATCATTAACAGCATTTAGCACTGTATGTAAGCTTTTAGTGTTGGAAAGTGGTACTCAATCCCCAAGGGCTAATTAAAAGTGCATCATTAAGAAAATATTTATAAAACACATATAAAGATCTTGTATTCAAAATATAAAAAGAATTCTTAAAGTTCAAGAAAAAGACACAACCCAATTTTAAAATGGGCAAAATATCTGAACAGACTTCACACCAAGTAAGATACATGTGTCAAATAAGCATAGGAAAAAATGCTCAACAACGTGTGTCATTAGAGAATTTCTAATTAAAACAACTATATGCTACTACACACCTCTGCAATGCTAAAATCTAAAAAAATTGACAATACCAATTGCTGGCAAGGATGTAAATAATGGGAACACCCATTCTTGCTGATTGGAATGCAAAATGGTACAGCCACTTTGGAAGACAGTTTGACCATTTCTTATGAAGCTAGACATAGTCTTACCATGCAATGCAGCAATTGTGCTTCCTAGGTATTTACCCAATTGATGGAAAATGTATGTCCACATAAAACCCCACACATGAATTTTTGTAGAATCTTTATTCATAAGTGCCAAAAGCTGGAAGCAAGCAAGATGTCCTTCAATAGTTGAGTGGATAAACAAATTGTGATGCATTTATACAATGGAATATTATTCATTGTGATAAAAAGCAAATTAACTATCAAGCTATGCAAAGACATGAATGAATCTTAAATACATATTGCTAAGTGAAAGAAGTCAGTCTGTAAAGGCTGTATACCATATGATTCCACTTATATGACATTCGTCAAAGGACATAACTATAGAGATGATAAAAAGATCAGAGATTGTCAGGGGTTTGGAAAGAGGAGGGATGGTTAAATAGGTGAAGCACAGGGAATTTCTAGGGCAGTGAAACTCTCGCATACAATACTGTAGTGGTGTATATATGACACTACACATTTGTCAAGACCCATACAACTTTATAGCACATAGAATAATCCTTAATGTATGCAAATAAAAAAACTATTTAAGAGGTCGGAGGAATCCTAGAATGAAATGCAAATTGTAACAAGACAATGTAAATGCATTGCCAATGTAGGAAACAACCTCACTGAAGAGTGGGGGACAAGATGATCGCCGAAGTAACCTTGTATATGAACAGAATCTGCAAGACTAAAGGCCGAAGAAGCTGTACACAAGCACTCTATTCTAGCTGATAAAATTGTTTCCCATGGGGCTATTGGTTATCAATTCTAAGACCACTCTACATGTATACTGGAATTCAACAATTATGTAAACAGAGGGTGGATGGTGAGAAATGTTGGAGGAGGTTAGAATGGTCCATGTGGTAATGAACTTGGATATATCAATATGAATTAATATTTAGCTTAATAGAGATACAGGTGATTACATATAAAAATATTTATAGATATGTGTATGTACATGAGTTGGCATTCACACATATATTTTCTTGCTCTATCAGCCGAAGGGGAAGGACTCTAGGACCAATGAAGTCACTACAAATCTAGAAGTCTCAGCAGCAATAAGCACATCTACTGCCCTGATCTTGGTTTCTAAAACCATTTGCTAATACCAGAAACCAGGGCTCCTTGCAAAAATGACTGATTCCAGAACTAGGACACAAAATATACAAGAAGCACCTGAAGCATCTTGTAGAGCCAGAAAATTTGAAGTGTTCAAAAAAAAACAAAAACAAAAACAAACAAATACAACAATAGACAAAGGAGCCCTGAATGAAAGATCTACTGAATGACCAAAATTGAATCAAATTGAGCAACAACATAAACAAGGCAGTATTGCATTTTAACCCAAAGTGTAAAATAAATATCCATGAGTCCACACTGATATAAATAAATGATTGAATAAATAAATAATTGTGGGAGAATAATTTATATACATATGCCTCCCTTAAGGAGAAGGAGCCCTTAGTATGGACTGGACAAAGTGACATCCTTCCAAAAAGTACAGACTAAAATATGAGACAGGCTTGACACAGTGGCTCATGCCTGTAATCCCAGCACTTTGGGAGGCCAAGGCTGGCAGATCACTGGAGGCCAGGAGTTTGAGACCAGCCTGGCCATCATGGTGAAACCCCATCTCTACTAAAAATACAAAAATTAGCTGGGCATGGTAGTGCAAACACCTGTAATCCCAGCTACTTGGGAGGCTCAGGCAGGAGAATCACTTGAACCTGGGAGGTGGAGGTTGCAGTGAGCCAAGATGGTGGCCTTGCACTCCAGTCTTGGTGACACAGCAGGACTCCTTCTCATAAAAAATAAATAAATAAATATATGAGACAAAAGAGTAACTTTATAGTAGAGAAATCTAGTAAACACTTCTTCCAGGAGATCAAGGTTGACACCAGTGGCATGTGATGAAAATTAATATTTTGTGATGAAAATAGAACTTTACTTCTGGAGTCTTCCTCCCAAAAATATGTAACCCCATTCTAATAATGAAAAATATCAAATAAATTCCAATTGAGAGATATTCTACAAAATATCCAACAGGTATTCCTCAAAGCTGTCAAAGTCACCAAAAATTAGGGAAGTCTGAGGAACTGTCACATCCAAGAAAAGTCTAAGGAAAGTTGATGACTAAAAGTAATGGGTTATCCTGGACGGGATCCTGGGACAGAAAAACGCCACTGGGTAACAACTAGGGAAATTTAAATAAAGCAGGAACTTCAGATAATAATAATAATTAATAATAATAAGGACAGCGTCTAATCTGCAGATCTAGACATAGAAGGTAAAGTACTCATTGACTTTTCCTCTCCCTGCTCGTCTCTGCGCCAGCCCCCACCTCATCCCTTCTAGGTTCTGCTGGAAAGTGTTTGGTCAGTGAGATAACGTCAACATGAATAAAGGTGAAAACAAGTCAAATGATCATCAAAAACAGATGAGATATAATAACTAGGTGAAAGTGCAAGGAAACAGAGCCAGTTGAACCCTCGCTCACTGGCTTTCCCTGCAGGCTCCTCCACTGTCACTGAAAGAGCCAGTGCAGGAGCAGGACACATGGTGGAACTGCTGGAAGGCCAAGATCAGGGACACATCTGTCCAATGCCTGAGGCTTCCTTGTGAAAAACCAGCTCTGCACATCTCTTCCAATAACAGGGACATGCATGGTGCTTGTGACCAAACAAAAGATGAGAAACAACTTCAATGAACAATCATAGGGAATTGGTTAAATTCTGGTCCGTTCTTAGAATATGCTACTGTGATACTATGGAAAGATGATACAGATGACTACTAACAAAGGTAGAGGTTCATGTAATGGTGTTAAATGAAAAAGCAGGATATATTATCTAACTTCATTACTAGAAAATATAAACATATGTGCATAGGAAAATCTGGAAGAACATACATTTAAATCATAGCAGTGGTTATCTCTGAGTAGCATAAACATGGCTATTTTATCTCTTTGGTTGTTTATACTTTCTAATTTTTCTATGATGATCACATTCTAGTCATGTAACTTTTAAAAAGGAAACATACTAGTAAACATTTCTTCTATAGAATCATCAGAGTTATTCTACAAAATCACACCTGAGAGAAAATCAGTAAAACCAAGTTCACCTTGGACCTTAGTACTAGACATCTCAGACGAGCCATAGCTGAGTACACTTTTCACAGCATACAGATTAACTTCATCACTGGCCATCAGAGAAATGCAAATCAAAACCATAATGAGATACCATCACACCAGTTAGAATGGCGATCATTAAAAAGTCAGGAAACAACAGGTGCTGGAGAGGTTGTGGAGAAATAGGAACACTTTTACACTGTTGGTGGGACTATAAACTAGTTTGACCATTGTGGAAGTCAGTGTGGCAATTCCTCAAGGATCTAGAACTAGAAATACCACTTGACCCAGCCATCCTATTACCGGGTATATACCCAGAGGATTATAAATCATGCTGCTATAAAGATACATGCACACGCATTTTTATTGCAGCACTATTCACAATAGCAAATACTTGGAACCAACCCAAATGTCCATCAATGATAGACTGAATTAAGAAAATGTGGCACATATACACCATGGAATACTATGCAGCCATAAAAAAGGATGAGTTCATGTCCTTTGTAGGGACATGGATGAAGCTGGAAACCATCATTCTGAGCAAACTATTGCAAGGACAAAAAACCAAACACTGCATGTTCTCAGTCATAGGTGGGAATTGAACAATGAGAACACTTGGGCACGGGAAGGGGAACATCACACACCGGGGCCTGTCATGGGGTGGGGGGAGGCAGAAGGATAGCATTAGGAGATATACCTAATGTAAATGACGAGTTAACAGGTGCAGCACACCAGCATGGCGCATGTATACGTATGTAACAAACCTGCACGTTGTGCACATGTACCCTAGAACTTAAAGTATAATTTAAAAAATGGTAAAAAAAAATTAAAAAACAATTATGCTACTTCTCTTATTAAAATACTCATGGGGTACCCATACTCCCAAGTATGCCTCATAAAAGCCTTCAAAAAATATTTATTCACCCACTTCTTAGAGTACCTATTGTGTGCTATTGATATAACAGTGAACAGAACAGACAGAAATCCCTGCCTTCATAGGGCTTCCATTCTAATAACCTCCTCTGAAACTTTTAACTCACTCACAGAAATAAAAAGTGTTCAGGTATAAATTATGTTATTGCTACAAGCTCCTTAATACCCATGCCAACTTTACCTATTGCAATATCCTAACATGAAGTAAAGAGTTGCAGCAAATGGCTCTGTTGTGACATAGTAATATATGTTCTTCTATATTATTATAGGTTTGTTTATTAGATCTCAGAGTGCTTAATTATGTTTCTTGGGTAAACAAGAAATTATGGCATCAAATTCCCTAGGAACTAACATAAAAACAGTGCCGTTACCCTGGAGAATGATGTAGAAAGGGGAGAGGGCTTCAGCTTAAAAGCAGATTGTTGCGATGTCTGGGCCAGCTGATTCACTGCTCTTCAAGTCACAGGCCCTCTCCATATTCATTCTATTTTCACTACTCAGCAGGAACTCAGCCAAAGTATTACTGAATTTCCCACTTCTCAGCATGAAGAAACATTTACCATTTGCTGGAATTCTGATTGTCAGAACAAAACCTCTCCTTGCCACTGGAGTCACTGCAAATAGAGTTGAACCTGCTGATACAGATAGACTCCCCATTGAGTTTGTGGAAATACTTATACGGCTGCTGTCACCCTCACTCAAAATGTGGGATAAAGGAAAATTTCGTACATTGCTGTTTTGTTGCATTCATTGCCTTTCCTCTCTGCAATGGATTGTGATTTGGTAACAGAGCAAAACACCAGAGCCAGGCATGAGAGCACCATCTTGAATTTAATGTGGACCATTCTTTTGGGGTCCTGGTACGGCCTTCTGAGGGTACCCTCATTCATTGTCTGGCTATACCTAAACTTTTGGAAGAGGTCTGACCCTCCTCCTTTCAATGACTGGGCACTTCCCACAGCTGAATCCAACCAGTTGCACAATCCCCCACCCCTAGTGGAGAAGAACCAAACCTGGATCCCCACCCCTGCCCAAATAAATGGTTGCTTATCAGCAAGTTGGACACTTCTTCCCCTTGGGGATACTTTAAAAAAGTCTGGCCTCATCTCTTAGAACAATTTGCTTGGAGAAAATGGTCTAATTAGTTAATGAAGATTTTGACAAAGGCACATATCTCAGCACAGTGCCTGAACTTGGGAAAATTATCTATATTACTTTTAAACATGCTTAGAAAAACAAAAGTTCAAGCCAAAAATTGACACATCACCATCCTTTATTTTATAATTATGTTCCATGTTTGATTTTCACAAAAGCAATGCTCTTTTAGGAGTTTTAACTCTCAATTGTTTAATTGTTTTTTATAAATATAACAATTTCTCCCAAAGGTATCTATGATTTTCTCCCCTTTCACTGCCACAACCAGCCTATCTTTTGTTCTCTCTCTCTCTCTCTCCCTCCATTCTCTCTTTCTCTCTCTCTGTGATCATTTTTCTTGGTGGCTACTTTTTTGTTTTGTTATGGGAAACAGTTTTACAGAATTATTTTTCTCCAGGAAACAGGTTCAAATTTATTCATATATCAAATACAGCTATTAGGATTATTTATATTAGTCTACTGGAAACCAAAGTGCCCTTCAACAAAGCTGTGTAATAGGTGTGGTTGGGGGGAGAGGGTTTCCTCAATCAAATTTAACTGAGTTAAAGTTAAACTAGTATCTTCACACCAGGACTTACCAGCACCTTAAATAATGCTAACATCTATTAAGAATCCCGGAGAACAGCCAATAGCATGTAGTGTCTCTTAATTTTATTTGGCTAAATAGCTCATTTTTATCAAGGGCATCTTATAGAGCGAAAATGTCTTCAGAAAAATGGAATTAATTTCTTATCATATCATATCACACTATATCAAGTCATTAACCCAGTATACCCTTGTTGTTTTCCACTAAGTGAGAGCAATCAAGAGAGAACAGTCACTAGTCCTTATCCACGCTTGGGTCTGGCCTCATTCCCTTGAGTTCAGTATGATTTCCCATAGCACTGGCCTTGGTTCTTTCAATCCACTGTGACTTCAGTGTGACCTTTGGAACCCCACACTGCAGTGCAGCAGTATCTTCAGGTGGAGGTTTTCTGAACCTCTTCAGGTGAGCATCACCTCAAATGGCAATAATTTGGTTTACTCGGAGCTTTTGAGTAAATTCTAATATTGGCAGTCTTAGTTTTAAACAAAAATAAGTGTTGGATATCTGTGTTTTTTCTCTTTCAAACATAATGCTATGATATGACCTTTGGAAAAAGCACTTCCTGCTATAGACACTTTCTATCTGCAATGTGTACACACACACACACACACACACACACACACACACCCCAAACCACATATACTAAACTAACAAAATTAAAATAATCATTTATTGCCACTTAAATGTTATTTTACATGAAGGAAAAAACTCTACTACACATTCTATTTCTAAAATCAGTATCTGTTTGTGGTAGAAAGCCCTTATCAAAATGCACAAAAACCATCCAGGAGTTTTGAACTGCAAGGGACTGGAATGTTAACATGAGCCCCACTGAGGATGGGACAATATGAGATTTGATCCTGTGATTTTCATTTCAGGAACCGCTGTGGTAAAATCATTGTAATAGCTGATACTATGTACTGGGCACAATGATAAGAATTTAACTTTGAATATTTACTACACTCCTACGAGGCAAGTACTATTATCACTCCCTCTTTGGGTGAGGAAACTGAGGCTTAGAGAGCTAAAGTAACTGGCTAAAGTCACACAGTTAGCACAAAGGAGTCTTGATTCTGGATTCACACACATGCAGTCTGAATTCAGACCCTTCCTCCTATCCTCCTGTATTTAAAATAATCTTGTACCAAAATGCAGAGTAAGTTTTAATAACTACCAATAATAAATTAAAAGAGTCAAGTCAAAATTGTATCTCATTTATATTATTAACATTTAGGTATATACCTGTGTCATATACTGGATTATTGAATACCCTTGAATAATCAATAATTTTGAAGCAATAATCTTGCTTCCCTGTAAACAAAAGTAAGTCATCCCCTAACCCCACTTTAAAATAGTTTGTGGCAATGGCTCAGGAAGTAACTACATTAAGGTCCTGATTTAAAGAGTTCTCTTAAATAACTGCTTTCATCTTTTCCCTCCCTTCTGCCAGACTGGAATATTAACAAGTATTCCAAAACTCTAGGCCAGTGGAGTCTAGCCAGGCAAGCTCCAGGACTCTTTAACTTGGTGGTTCTCAATCCTGGCTGCATATGGGAACCACATAGATAGCTTTTAAAACTCTTAGTGCTCAATTTGTACCCCAGGTCACTTAAAGCAGAATCTATGAGGGTAGGACTAAGCCTTCAGGAATTGTTTAAGCTCTTCAGATAATTTTACTGTACTGGAGTTTGAAAACTACTGTCTTCATCTCTCCAATCCTCTCGTTCTTCATCTTCCTTGAGCTATCTGCAACTCCTCACAATCCTTGGAAGCTGGCCAGATTCAATTCTGGCTCTGTCCCCGTATGACTTGGACACTTTATTTCAGTTTTCCGTTTAAAAAAATGGAAATAATAACACTCACTTCACAGGGCAATTGTAAGAATAAAAATAAATCATACATGTGAAAGCAGCCAGCACAGTGCTGACACATAGTAGGTGCTCATTCAGTATCAATTTCCATCCCTTTCCTCAGATAAAGACATTTAGGAACTATCTAGAAGATTTGCAAGTGCCGGGAAAATTTAGTAGCAGCATGCTTTCCCAACTAGGGAATTTATTTGCCTCTCTAAGACACAAAAGCCTTATAGTGAGGCTACATTAATAAGAGCCCTTCCTTTTGTAGAAATACAATTTAGCAACTTTAACCCAACCAAAAAATTACTTTCATGCCATGTGCGTTAGATGTAGTGTCGTCTAAGGTGGTAATCTATTCTTAAACTCTTCAAGGTATATTTCATATTAAAAACTAGAATGATTAAGCCCATTATCTCCATTTTTTATTTTTTTGAGATGGAGTCTCGCTCTGTCACCCAGCCTGGAGTGCAGTGGCGCCATCCCAGGTCACTGCAAACTCCACCTCCTGGGTTCAAGTGATCTCCCACCTCAGCCTCCTGAGTAGCTGGGATTACAGAAGCATCCCACCATGCCTGGATAATTTTTGTATTTTTAGTAGAAATGGGGTTTCACCATGGTGGCCAGGCTGGTCTCGAACTCCTGACCTCAAGTGATCTGCCCATCTTGGCCTCACAAAGTGCTGGGATTACAGGTGTGAGCCACCAAGCCTGTCCCCATTACCTACATTTTTAAAGACCCAGATTCTCCAAGGACTTTACCTCAAGAAAGTGAGAATGCTGAATTATCTATGGCTTCCATTTTTTCATCACACAGAGCAAAGAATGCAGGGGACAGGAAGTTTGCAGTCTGAGAAGCTATTTAGAAGGAGCTGAGTTGATCCTGCCTGAACCAAACTGCTACTAGTCTGGTATGGAAAGATGACCCAACCAGAATTTCCAGATCCCCAGAGGCATATGCATCCATAGAAAACAGATAAACCATGTAGTTTTGCTACCTTCCATGCAACCTGAAGCTGTTTTCTCCCACTGGTGGTTACCAATCCTGGGTGCACATCAGATTGCTTGGGGAGCTTTGAAAAGTACTGATGCCCAAGCCTTATCCCCAGGAGTCTCTGAAGTAATTGATCACCCTGGAGTGGAGCTGAAACATCAGTATGTTTGTAATGCCCAGTTATCCTAATGTGTGGCCAGGCTTGAAAACCACTGGCTTTGGGACTAAGTTTCTTTTGAGAACAATTTGGTCTATACTTAGCTTTAGAAGGATGCTGAGGTGGCCAACCTGCTCCCTGTTCCTGTTTTCTGGGAATGCCCAACCCTCAGCCATGTGCTGAGATTGTAGAAACACAATTTAGCAAACCTAACCCATGGTATGAGAGAAAATTACTCTCATACCATGGGCATTAGATGTAGTGTTGTCTAAGATGATAATCTATTCTTAAACTAAGAATAGATCTAAGACAGGATCTTAGTGGTAAGGTCTGTGACAGGAAAACGAGCCCGTGGACATCTACTTTTGGGAGAGGGGGTGGTCTTATGAAAAAAACCATGGGCTTGGGGCACATCACAGAGCTAAGCTATTACTAGCTGTGAAATCCTAAGTAAATAATCTGTTCTAGCACTCAGGGTTTGGTTTTCTTTCTTCCTTTTTTAAAATGAGAATAGTAACTGCCTTCCACGGTTGTGGTGAGGATTTTAAAGGAAATATAAATGGGAATATGCATATGCAGTACCCTTATGCCATTGCACAGTACACAATGCCCAGAATGTTGTAGGTATTTGATATATAGCCATCATTGTTACACAGCACAGGAAGACAAAAGGTCATCACTGCTGCCTCGTGATGGCGCCCTCCCTGGTGGATCTTCTTATTACAATATGGAAAAGTCACATAATTCCCCACATGATGGGTTTTATTACATGAAAGATCTCACCACACAATGAAGAGATTAACTTAATGAATTTATTTGTGAATGTTTGGCAGAGAATACACCACTTCGATTCACAAAAGACCAGTTATTTAAAATCTGCATTTGTGGAAAAAAAATATATTGAATATATATTGAAATATATATATATTTCAATTCTGCTACCTGAGGAAGCCACTTTGCTGAAACTATGTGCCATTTTAAGCAAAGGAAAAATGGCTAGCCCACATTCTAAACCATTTAGGCAATGCAAAAATATGGTGGTTCATCCAGTCACTTTGGTTTTGTTTTTGTTTTTAAGACGGAGTCTTGCTCTGTTGCCCAGGCTGGAGTGCAGTGGCATGATCTCGGCTCACTGCAACCTCTCAGGTTCAAGTGATTCTCCTGCCTCAGACTCTGTAGTAGCTGGGATTACAGGTGCAACATCACACCCAGATAATTTTTTGTATTTTTAGTAGACACGGGGTTTCACCATGTTGGCCAGGCCGATCTCGAACTCCTGACCACGGTGATCCACCCACCTTGGCCCCTCAGAGTACTGGGATTACAGGCATGAGCCACCACGCTCAGCCCATTCAATCACTTTGAGTAATACCTAACCTCAAGTACAAAGAGTGCTGGAAATCCCAGTGGGAAGTATGCCTTAGATAACCAACCAAGATGGAAGGAGTTCCAGTCCCTGAATTTTAATCTTGAAATCATTAGAAAACTGTCAAAGACACTTCTCATTCTTAAGACATGTTGCAATTATTATGCTGAGTCGTGGTAATTATTTGAGTCACTCATTGGAGGGCATTCCTGAGCCAGTGATTCCCTGGATTTTTTGGAGCTTCTTTGTGCTTTATTCCATAAATAACTCAATCCTGCCTATCAGTTTCCTGAGGATAGGGATGCAGTATATGCATCCCGAGAACTTAATCACAGTGTTAACTGGTGGTGAGAAATATTTCATGAATGAATAAACTACTCTACCTCACACTCAGTAACCTTCATAAATCTTCCTTTACTAAAGAATAAATGAATCACTTTGAATATACACAAGCTGGAAATGATGACTGGGATCTACAGATCCGAATATTTCTCTCTTTCTTCAGCAGTGTCTTGATATTTAGATTTTGCTGCCCGTTTGCTTGAGAAGAATGTCAGCAAGTTCCTTTCCTCTCAAGCTTTCAAGTTTGAGTCCTTTGTTTTACACAAATGCTAAAATCTTAGCTCACTTCTACTGGTCTCATGATAATATGGGGAGGCACTGAGACATAGCTTTTGAGCTTTCTTTCCCTGAACAAATAGGTGAAAGGGGAGGAGGAATTTAAATGAGGCTGGAAAAATCAGCTCTTTTTCAAACGATGGCTTCCTATCAAATGTCCTGTGACTTCATGATTTAATGCTAAGGATATAAAAATAGACTAAAAATGAACTCCCTCAAGGTGATGATCATCTTTAATCTTCTCATTTATAATGTGGTTATAAATTTTCTCATCATTATTGTGGTTCTTGTTTTCATTTTGTTTGTCTTGGCATGATTCTAGTTGTTTCAATGGAGAATCATATTTTGGAGATAATGCAAGCTAAGTCTTTTGCTGTATTTTTCTCAACAACGTGTGCATTTTCCCACTTGTGCATGAGAAGATTGGAAATGTAAGGCTATTCAGAAGCTCCTATGTCCTTTGTTCACACTAACAGTGGCCAATTTCAGAAGAAGCCTATAAAGACACATTTCTTCAAGGTGATAGAGCTCCTGCATAAAAAAGCTGGATCAAGTGGGATAGGCTTTGATCCAGTCCACAGTAAGTGACAACTGCCATCCTTCAATCAACTCAGGTAAAAGACAGTTGCAGAGAGAACACTTACCAGAGTCTTCACTTAAAAGATAGTGCAGGATCCCTCCCACACCCCAACAACGTGCTTGATATTGGTACATGGAGCTTGATCTCATTCCCAGGCAGAATACAAGTGCGAAAGAAAAGTGGTTACAGTGAGGACTACTTAGAATCAGTCTTTAACCGTTGGCAATGACCTTCAGAGAAAAGAGGACAGACCTGCCCCCTGCTAACTTTGGGTATTCATCTCTTTGTGCCTCAGTTTCCTAATCTGTGAAATAGAAATAATAGTACCTCCCTTAGAGGGTTGTTGTGAGGATTCAATGACATAATACATGTTAAGGACCTAATGTTGTCCCTGATATTTGTAGATATGCAATACATGTTAAAATATCTGTGGTTGTGCTGGGCGTGGTGGCTCACGCCTGTAATCCCAGCACTTTGGGAGGCTGAGACAGGCAGATCACGAGGTCAGGGGATTGAGACCATCCTGGCTAACACAGTGAAACCCCGTCTGTACTAAAAATACAAAAAATTAGCCGGATGTGGTGGCGGGCACCTGTAGTCCCAGCTACTCGGGAGGCTGAGGCAGGAGAATGGCGTGAACCTGGAAGGCGGAGCTTGCAGTGAGCCGAGATGGTGCCACTGCACTCCAGCCTGTCGAGGGAGACTCCATCTCAAAAAAAAAAAAAAAAAATCTGTTGTTAAAAGCCTGTATTAGGGAGATCAGAAGTCATCATTTCTTGAAGTTAATTACTCAATAACTTACAATACATATAATATTTTGCTTTGGTAAAAGAATCATAAGCTTTCTAAAATGTCTTCAGACCTCAGAGCTGGTCCAGTCTCTTCTGAGGAATCCTCTGGATGAACATTTTATCCGTAGTCCCCTAAAATAGGACACACAACAATGTCATTGCAAGCCAGCTGGCATCTAAATACACAAACTCTTTCTACAGCAGGTAGTGGAGTTTAGAAGCAGAGCCACATCTACAGAGCCAACACTACCGTGCACACTGGAGGAGCAATCAGCTATTTGCATGGAGGGATGACTATGGTACCATACCTTTTCATTCAGTGATCACTTCAGGAAAGTAAGGTGACAGAGATGCCCTGGGGAATCTGCTAAGAAGTAAGTCACTGACTAGTCACTATCATTAGCAATCATGGCTGTTAGCGGTGCCGAAGCTCCGGACCACTCCTCTGGTGAGAGCCAACATTTCCTCAGCTTCCATCATGGATGGCCCACCCACAAAACTTGACTGGGTTCACAAATCCCCTTGGGGCAATAAATAAGGTCGTTTCTAGGAAAAAAAATGGCTGCAGGTGCAAGAGTCACTTTGCTATAGATGTGCAAGAAATCAAGGTGAGGTCCCCAGAGCAATTTTCTGGTGCTGGAGCTCCAGGACATCCCCTTAGATATTCCTGAAACCACATAAGCAGTTCTTTAATGAAGTGGTTGTTGGTGGTTTCTTGATTGAGACATACTTGCAGAACTTCCTAAATACTCAGATCCCCATGTCCCAACACCCATCTCACCCAATAGGTTAGAAAGGGAAATCATTAAATTTATTGGACGTATCTATGAAATCATGTCTACGTGAATAAAACTAAACAAAAGTGTTTTGCCAAACAGCCACAGATTTTCCACTTAAAAATTCTTTAATATGGCCAGGCACATTGGCTCACACCTGTAATCCCAGCACTTTGGGAAGCCAAGGCGGGAGGATCATGAGGTCAGGAGATCGAGACCATCCTGACTAACACAGAGAAACCCCGTCTCTATAAAAAATACAAAAAATTAGCCGGGTGTGGTGGTGGGTGCCTGTAGTCCCAGCTACTCGGGAGGCTGAGGCAGGAGAATGGCATGAACCCAGGAGGCAGAGCTTGCAGTGAGCCGAGATGGCGCCACTGCACTCCAGCCTGGGTGACAGAGCGAGACTCAAAAAAAAAAAAAATCTTTAATATAAAATCATTTAAGCATACAGAAATGTATAAATAATGATATAACAAATACCCATACTCTCAATACAGTTTAATAAAATCTTAATAATTTTTACATTTGCCTAAACATTTTTTGAAAGAAATTAACATAGAATTAAGTTACCCAGAAAATCCTCTCTATGATACTTCCCTCTCTTCCGTCTGGAAAAGTCATCCTCCAGAATTTGGTATTTATCATTGCTGTGCACTTATGTATGAAATTATTGCATTTGTATCCACAAAATATCTAATATTTCTGCATGTTTTGAAACAATATAAATTGTATTAGAAAGCATATATCTTGTTGTAACTTGTTTTACTTGCTCGCCATTATGCTCAGAATTGTTTGTAATAGCAAAGTGGAAGACAACCATCAATAGGAGAATGATTATATGTCTTTGGAATATTTGCATTATAAAATGCTATACAAATGTTAAAGTGGATGAAGGTTTTCAAATAACTAGCTTTATATTTTGCATGGAATTTCTTTTGCTATGCATTAGCAAACCTAATGTATGGCAAAAGTTTTTTTAAGGCATCTCTTAAAAACAAGATAGACCTGGATTTTTTCTTTCTTATCTAATCAAATAATCTCTATATTTTAAAAGCAAGTTGAAACCACTTGCAATTATTGTTATTCCTGATATTTTTGGACTTATTTCTACTGTTTAATTTTGTTTTGTGTTTGTCATTCTTTATTCTTTGCTTCTCTGTCTTCCTTTAGCCTTCTATTAAGTTGATACATTCTCTTCGTTTATTATTGTTCATTTGTTGACTTAGGTGCCTGCTGATATGGTTTGGATCTGTGTCCCATCCCACATCTCATGTCCAGTTGTAAACTCCAATGTTGGCCTGGCGGGAGGTGATTTGATCATGTGGGTGGATGTCCCCCTTGGTACTGTTCTCATGATATAGAGTGATTCCTCATGAGATCCGGTCATTTAAAAGTGTGCGGCACCTCCTTCTGTTTCCCGCTGCTCTGGCAATATGAAGTGCTGGCTCCTCCTTCACCTTCTGCCATGACTGTAAGTTTCCCGAGGCCTCCCCAGAATAAGCCACTATGCTTCCTGTACAGCCCGAAGAACTGTGGGCCAATTAAACCTCTTTTCTTTATAAATTACTCAGTCTCAGGTAGTTCTTTATAGCAATGCAAGAACAGACTAATACACTTGGCTCAGTCAGCTTGGGCTGCTATGACAAAGTACTGTGACTGAGTGGGTTACAAACAACAGAAATTTATTTCTTGCAGTTCTAGAGGCTGGAAGTCCAAGATTAGGTTTCCAGCACAGTTGGCTTCTAGGGAGCGCCCTCTTCCTCTTCCAGGTTGCAGACTGCTGACTTCTTGTTGTGCCCTCATATGGTAAAAACAGAGCAAGCTAGCTCTCTGGGGTCTCTTTCATAAGGTCTCTAATCCCATTTGTGAGGGCTCCATCCTCATGACCTGATTACCTCCCAAAGGCTCCACCTCCAAACATCATCACATTGTGTAGGAGTTCAGTCAGGATGGTGGGAAAAATTGTAAAATAAACCTTCTTGAAAGGCCAGAAGGTTTTAGCAAAAGCCTCAGGATAGAGTTATAGCTGAAGGCAGCCTAGTCCTCTTTGAGCTATAGCAAGGGTAATTAACATTGGAATGTAGAGGAGTCTATCTAAATAGCTTGTTTAATCATGTGGTCCTAAGACTAACCTTTGCCATCAGCAGGTGCATGATTGCTTTCTACTTGGGGGGTTGGCAATGGTAATTACCTTCTAGTGGTGTTTACTTGAGACTTTTGTCATTTAATGTGTGCTGAATAAATGCTAAGAAGGCCAGTGAGTCGGGCCAGGCTGCGGTTGCCACTGTTCACAGCACTCTCCTTGGGGTCTTTAAGTGGCCCAGACTCTCATCTGGACTGACAAGCATAATATCTGTGTCAGTGTATGTTATTCATCTGTCGTTGGATCAAGGTCTGCGGGATGGACCCCTGCAACATTGGGGATTGGATTTTAACATATGAATTTGGTGGGAACACAAATATTCAGTGAATAACAATGCTATTATGTTTCCATTATTTTACTGATGATCCTTTGTGTTAAAAAGTTACAAAAATTACATAGTTCTGACCAAAGACAAGATAGATCTTAGCACTCCTTAGGTCCATATTGAAATATCCCGCCTTCCATCTATAGCTTCTCTTTCCTATTTTAACACAAAAGTTGGATGTTATTTTATGGTCACTAGTCACTCAAATTTACCAACATGTTTTATTTACTGATGTGCTCACCCCTAATTCCTGTGTCTCATGCGTTCCTTGTGGGTTCACTTTTCTTCTTGTTGACATACTGCCCTTAACACTTTTTTTTTTTTTTTTTTTGAATGGAGTCTTGATCTGTGGCCCAGGCTGGAGTACAATGGTACAATCTCAGCTCACTGCAACCTCCGCCTCCCAGGTTCAAGCAATTCTCGTGCCTCAACTTCCTGAGTAGCTGGGACTACAGGCACATGCCACCACGCCTGGCTGATTTTTGTATTTTTAGTAGAGATGGGGTTTGTCACGTTGGCCAGGCTGGTCTTGAACTCCTGACCTCAGGTGATCTGCCCACCTCAGCCTCCCAAAGTGCTGAGATTACAGGTGTGAGCCATCGTGGCTGGCGTTAACACTTTTTTTAATGAAAGTCTGTCTGTGGGTGGTAAATTATCATTGTATACTTGAAAATGTTTTAATGTGCCTTCACTCATAAGCAATAATTTAGCTATTTTAACTATTACATATTGCTCTATTTTCCCTTAGCATATGGAAGATATTTTCTTCATTGTCTTCTGGCTTCTACTGTTACCAATGCAAATTTTGCTGTCAGTTGATTACTTGGAACTTCCCTGCACATAATCAGCTTCTCATAGCAAGCATTTAAGGTTTCCTCACCCTTGATGTAGCTTTAGGCAATGTCATACAATGTCTTTAGGTATGAATTTGTTTTTGTTTAGTTATGGCACTGGAGATGTACTTTCCATCTAAGAATCTGAGTCTTTCTTTACTTCTGGGAAATTATTACCTCTTTGTTGAAATATTGCTTTCTCACCACTTTCTCCATACCCTACTAAAATTTCTGAGAGAAGTAGTTTAAAGCAATTTGTCTATCTTCCATGCTTTTAAAATTTTATTGAGATATAATTCATAAACCATAAATTTTGCCCTTTTGAGGTATACATTTCGAGGGTTTTTACTACATTCATAATGTTTCACAATCATCACCACTGTTTAATTCCAGAATATTTTCATTACCCCTAAAAAGAACCTCATATCCATGAGAAGTCACTCTCCACTCTCTTTTCTCCCCAGCCCATGACAACCACTAATGTACTTTCTGTCTCTATGGATTAGCCCATTCTGGGTATTTTATGTAAATGGAATAATACAATATGTGACCTTTTGTGTCTGGCTTCTTTTACTTAGCAAAACGTTCTCTAGGTTCATCCATGTTGTAAAATGTATCAGTACTTCATTTATGTCACTCTATGATTAACTTTTCGAAAAACAGCCAAACTGTGTTCTAAAGTGGCTGCACCATTTTACATTCCCACCAGCAACATATGAGGGTACTAATTTCACCACATCTTCACCATCGCTTGTTATTTCATTTGTTTTTTTAATTATTATTATAGCATCCTAGTGCATGTGAAGTGGTATATCACTGTGGTTTTGATTTGTATTTCCTTAATGATTAATAATGTTGAATATCTTTTTCATATGTCATTTGTATATCTTCTTTGGAGAAATGTTTGTTGAAATCCTTTGCTACTTTTTAATTGGGTTGTCTTTTTATTGTTGAGTTGTAAGAATTCTTTACATATTCTGGATACAAGATCCTCATCAGATATGTGATTCGCAAATAATTTCTCTCTGTGAATTGTCTTTCCTCTTTCCTGATAGTGGTCTCCAAAGCACAAAAGTTTTTTATTTTACTGAAGTCCAATTACCTAATTTTTTTCTTGGTTGTTTGCACGTTGTTATATCTAAGAAACCACTGCCGAATCCAAGGTCATGAAGATTTACCTCTATGTTTTCTTCTAAGAATTTGGTTTTTTTTTTTTGAGACGGAGTCTTGCTCTGTTGCCCAGGCTGGAGTGCAGTGGTATGATCTTGGCTCACTGCAACCTCCGCCTCCTTGGTTCAAGTGTTTCTCCTGCCTCAGCCTCCCAAGTAGCTGGGATTACAGGCACCCATCACCATGCTCGGCTAATTTTTGTATTTTAGTAGAGATGAGGTTTCACTAAGTAGGTCAAGTTGGTCTTGAACTCCTGACCTCAAATGATCCACCTGCCTTGGCCTCCAAAAGTGCATGAGCCACTGAGCCCAGCCGTTTCCTTCTAAGAATTTCATGGTTCATGATCCTTCATTTTTTGATATGGTTCCCTCTCTATGCTATATTTGGTGTAAAGTCCTCAGGACTATCCTACAACATTAATTATCTTTTCCACTGTATTCTACCTTGAATTTATACTATCAACTGATAGTTTTTCATTTTTTAAAATTGCAATGACTATATGTTTGCTTCCTTTTTTAAAATTTCAGATTTTGAATCACTTCTTTTACATATCTCTGCTCTTCTTAGTTTTTGTACAATTTTTCTTTATTGTTTTTAGGATAATTTTTCCTCCATTTGGCTCTCTGAGTATCCTAAATACATTTTAAAGTGTTTGACAGCCTGCACCAAAAATTAACTCCTTCTGGAAGAAATTCATTTTCCAGTTGCCGATTTCTGTGGTACACTCTGCTGCTGGCACCAATTCTTCCTCCTGTACCTGTGCCCCTTGCTTTCTAACCTGCACTGCTCCTCCCCCTGGCAAGCTACACTTCTCTGCTTCTTGACTTTGCCTTTGGCCAGACCATTTTTTCACAGCAGCTGTGTCATTTTATGTTCCTAGAAGCAATATACCAGGGTTCACATTTCTCCACACTCACCAATACCTGCTATTTTCTGTTTGTGTTTTATAGTAGCCATCCTAATGGGTGTGAAGTGGCATCTCATTGTGGCTTTGATCTGCATTTCCCTAATGACTAGCATCTTTCTATGTGCTTATGGGCCCATTTGTAGATCTTCTCTGGAGAAATGTCTATTCCAGTCCTTTGGCCATTTTTGAATTGGTTTTTACTTTTGTTGTTGTTTTTGTTGCTGCTGCTGTTGAGCTGAGATATTAACCCCTTACCAAATATATAATTTGAAAATATTTTCTCATATTCTGTGAGTTGCCTTTTCACTGTATTCATGTGTCTTTTGATGTATAAAAAGTTTTTAATTTTAATGAAGTCCAATTTACCCATTGGTTCTTTTTTTGCCTGTGACATTTTGGTTAATTTCAAGTAGAAGATATTTGGGTTTTGGGTTCTTTCTCTCTCTCTTGCCTGTCTAGAGTTTTGTAGTTACTTCCACCTCATCCCTTAAACTTCCACTTCAGAGCCTTATAATGGCACTTTATGACTAATGCTCTATAATCATATTGGGATATTACAGATCCAATTCCAAAGCTAGCTCAGTCTGGCAGAAAAGCTTCCCCAGTGTCCTTCCATCTCTCTAGGCCAACAGCTTCCTGTTAATATTATTAAGCTGTAGCTTGGAGGAAACAGTTTGGCAGCAGTTGTTTTAGCCTGTCCACCCCATGCCCTGTATTCAGGTTATAGCCCTAGCTCTGATTCCCAGTGTCCCCTGGAGCAGTTTTAGTCCCTTTTGCTCCACAGGATTCAAGCTCCTTCCTGCCACTCCTTACTCAGGACATGGATCACAGCTGTCCCAGGGCTTCTGTAGTTCTCTTTTTTTTCTGGTTCTCAGAGTTGTTTGTCTCTGGCACCAGCTTTTTAAAAAGACATATTTTTTATTATAATTTTACCTACCTTTGCATGTGTTTGAGCAGAGGAGTGTTTGTCAAAAAATGAACTTACTCGACCATCTTGACCGGAATTCACAGCAAATGTTTTCATCTCCTAATGACTGAACTGGATCAGCCTACAGCAGACTGATTTGACTGCACTGGATCTAATCATGTAGGTGGTGTTGAAGAAATATAAAACCCTAAAATTCCAACTAAATCCATTCACTGGCTGTAAAATCAAAGGTTTTTAAAAGCTTCTATCTATTGGTGGTCATTCAGAGGAGCCATCTCTTCTACAGCTATGAGATGGTAAGGTGGAGCTGTGAGCAGGAGCCAGCATCCATGGGGAGGGGCCCCCATGGCACACAAGCCAGAGTGAGGCATCTGTGATGTTCCTGAGGCAGGAAGGGAAGTAGAGAGCTGAGCATTGCAATGAGGTGGTGAGCACATCTGCTAGTGAAAACATGATTCCAGCTCCTTCCGTACACCCCTCAGGATGTGGAGCACAGCTGCCCTGCAGCTTCTGTCCTGCAGTGTCAGTCTGCACACTGTGTAGTAGCAGTTACACAGGTTAATTATGTCTGGTGTGTTGAGAACTACCCGCTTCCACCTCTGACTATCTCTCAAGTCCTGTAGGGCAGAGGAGTGTGTTTTACTGCCCTGTAGGCTTTGGAGATGTTCAGAATGCAGAGCCTAAGACACTCCTTTTGAGACCACTTTGGATGGCTAAAGACAAGGTAGCTGTGATTCTGAGTCAGAGGCCTTGGGAACCCAGTGGCCATCCCTGGGTCCCCAGCAGAACAAGTGGGTCCCAGCACAGCTCTGCATATCCTTAGAGGTGACAAGGATGCCCTCAGAAGTCCCACCTGATCTAACAAGGCTATGACCTTGTCAGGAGGAAACACCATCACTTCACACTGGAGCTGCTTGGTTTAAAGCTGATTTCCTCCCGATACTCTGTAGTCCCAAGAGCATAATAACCTCAAGCAGAGAGGAGATGCGAGGGGCTTCCAGAGACTACAGAACAAGATCTACTCACTACTCAAAAGCAAGTTAGTAGCAGTGAAACAAATCCAAACTTTAAGATGAGCCTTTTTTTCTGAGGATGGTTCTCTTCTGTGTAGTTATAAACTAAATTGGAGGCTGCTCACTCACGCACCACGTACCCAGCTTAGAAACGTTAATGCATACCTAGTAAGTGCCTGTCACCTTGGCAGCACTGAGGGCAGAAAGGAATAAGACAGTCCTCATCATGGAAAAAGCCACCTATCAATGGACAACAGGACTTAGAAGCAAACCATTGTAGTGCACTGTTAATTCCACCTAGATAATTTTGACAGGACTACAAACAGAAATTAGCCAAGAGAAGAAGAGAATAAAGAGCATCCCAGGCAGTCACAGAGGCAAGGAAAGTTCAAGGGTTATTCAGCGGATGCAAAGTCCACTTGTTTGACTTGGGTGAGGGAGCTACAGAAATTGAAGTTACAAAAGCAGGCAGACATAAGTCATATTTCATCTAAAATGCCACTAATTGTAAAATGAACTATTATTTCACGTACAACCAAGAAAAAAAATGCTGCTAATTGAATTTTCACACACCATTGATTGCAAAACATCCCAATTTAAAATAGGTTAAAATGCAAGGCAATGTGCCTCTCAGAATGGATGAAATATGGTGATTCTCCAAATAAGAAATGTAAGGGTGAATTAACACTAAAAAAACTTTTTTTAATAGAAAGATACATTCAAACCAAATGTAGATATCATTTTTTCTGATCAAATCAGTAAAATATTGAAAATAATGTTTAGCATTAGCAAGGGGATCGTGCAATGGACAAATTCACGCTAAAACCATACATTAATATCATCTTTCTGGAAATAACTTTGGTAATAACGTGTCAGGAACCTAAATATTTATGCATTCTTTGAGCCAGTAATCTTACATAGAGGAATCTATGGTAAATCCATACTTACAGACTCAGAAGACTTATGTACAAGAATGTAAGGTCACTTATAAAAATGCATGTTATATAAATGCTAAATTATCAATAGATATATAAATAAACTGTGGCATAGTCATAGAAATGTTAGTCAACTACTGAAATATTTGTTAAAGTATTTAATAACATGAAGAAAATCTCATAATGTAGTGGTAAGTTTTAAAAGGAAGGAAACAAAACTCTATGTAAAGTATTAATCTAATTCAAATTTAGAGAAAAAGTATTTAATAAAGACTGGAAAGAGAGGTAATCTTGGTTAACCCTGAGTGGTAGCATTATTGGCGACATTTTTCCTTCTTATGTTTATTATTTTTTAAATTTTCTTCAATGACGGTATTTATCTTTTATAACCGTTCCTTACCCCAAACAGATGTGCTTTTCCAAATTCTGCTTGTTAAAATTAAATAAAAATTAAACTGTAGTTGAGAATGTAAGTACATGCATGGAGACAGAATGATCAATAAGTGCCCCTTATATTAAACAATAATTACACTCGATCCTCATGAATACTTATGATTTGCCAGTACATGTGAGATTGGGTCGAACAGAGGTCATACATGCCTTCCATATTTCTCAATAGTAGAGATTATTATGAGCATTATGTCAATACTGGGCTAAATTTACAAGCATTATTTCTAATTCTTATCTTCTCCCAAACAGATGAGAAAACAGACGTTCCAAGAAGCTGAAGAAGCACGTGAGGGCACACAATTTGAACACAGAAAAGCTGGGATTTAAACCTGGGCCTCAATCTCACCACAGACTCACACTACTTCCCTTGCACAATCTGCCTCTAAAAGGCAGATCCTTCCATAGCATGTCCAGATGAACATCAAAGAGGACCAAAATTCTATTCTTTCCATAGGTGAGTGGGGGAGATTGTGAACCAACTATAGAAATATTTATGTCCATTCCTAGAGGGACCTCACAAATGTGGGTGACAGAGACAAAGCTCTCTGATAACGTGAGTAGACTGGATAACTATGGGGCCATGTTCTCAGTTTATCAACTCAATTCCTGAGAAACCAGGCCTTTCCGTTGTCTGTGGTCACTAAGATAATGGTGCAATGTTGTTTACCCACCTGGCAACGTAAGGCGACACGTGGAGCTGGTGCTTGGGGCTGGGGAGCCATGAGAATGCCATTTGGTGCCTGTGAAGAGGAAAAAGAGGATAAGGAAAAGTAGGATTGTGGAAAGACCTGTTAGACAAGTAAATGTTCATCTGAAATGTTATCAAGTTGGGTTCTGAAAACAACGTTTAGAATCAGGTTAGGTAAGGTTGCAGGGTGGTGCATGTTCTGTGGTCCAGAAAAGCTGGGAGCATCGCCTTTGCCTTTGTGTGTGTGACAGTACTCAGTTCCTCTGGCTGGAAGGTTGATATGTTGGGACCAATGTGCCACTGAGCAATGCTACATTTTAGGATCACAGGGGAAGCTTTCTAAATAGGAAGTTGCCTGGGCGTCACCCCCACAGTACAAGGGTGGAGGCCCAGCACTGATGTTTTTAAAGCCCCTCATTCTAATGTGCATCTAGGATGGAACAGGATGGAGGACTATCTGAAGAAGGGGAAGTTCTGATTTAGAATGATGGAATCAGGGGTTTTGTCTCTGCTTTGTCCTTATAGGCTTTACTTGCTATTGGAACTCAAGCAATGAACTGGATCACTCTGAAGCTCAGGTCTTCATCTGCAAAATGAGGAGAATAACAACAATTATGTCAAAGTGTTCCAGTGAGGATTAAAGGAAGCAAAGTGTGTCCAGTGCTCAGGAACAATAGGAGACTTCACAAATGCTAGTTTAGTGGGGTTTCTTAGTTTCCCAGCAACTGGCAACAGAATTCCTATGAGGAAGGGGATTATCTTTGTTCTAATAAACCCTTTAATGGGTCACGAGGCAATGAAAAGTCAAACCTCAGGATGGGATCAATAAGGAGAGAGCAGAACAAAGGCACAAGGGGAGAACTGAGAGGTTCTGCCAAAAAATTTTACATTTTTTGTATATATGTATGTGGGTGTGTACGTATATACACACGCATATATTTACATATAAATATATACACACAGACACATATATGCACACATATCTTATATATAACATAAATATTTATTTATTCATTCGTTCATTTATTTTGTCATCCAGAATGGGAAGAAAGAGGCCTGGAAGCCAGATTCTAGCGACACGGCAGATGCCTGCAGACTGAGCTGGCAGAAATGCAGAGAGAATTCCTCAGCAGAGGATATCCATGGGTCAGTGTTAGGTTACTTCTGTTAGGAGTCCCCACAGACTTCCCAAACTTTTAGTTAAGTCTACTTTATATGCAGATGCCTGGTGTAAGTGGAAGTTGTGCTGATTGAGAAGACCCTATGTATCAATACAGTCACTGGTAAAGATAACAAACATATCATTTTTGGGGGTTGGGGGAGGGGGGAGGGATAGCATTAGGAGATATACCTAATGTTAAATGACGAGTTAATGGGTGTAGCACACCAACATAGCACATGTATACATATGTAAAAAACCTGCACGTTCTGCACATGTACCCTAAAACTTAAAGTATAATAATAATAAAAAAAGAAAGAAACAATTAGTATTTAAAAAATAAATAATAAATAAAGAATCTGAAGACTGGGCAGTGTCAGAGGAAGAAGAGACTTGGGGTTGGAGGTGAGTGGGAGAGTGGTAAGCTTTCCCTACCCCAGAATCCCTGGGGAAGACTGGAGACATGCACTTTGGATGACGTTTGAGATCGTTCCATTTTATTTTATTTTATTTTATTTTATTTATTTATTTATTTTTGAGACGGAGTCTCGCTCTGTTGCTCAGGCTGGAGTGCAGTGATGCGATCTCGGCTCACTGCAAGCTCCACCTCCTGGGTTCAAGCAATTCCCCTGCCTCAGCCTCCTGAGTAGCTGAGACTACAGGCATGCACCACCATGCCTGGCTAATTTTTCTAATTTTAGTAGAGACAGGGTTTCACCGTGTTGGCCAGGCTGGTCTCAAACTCCTGACCTCGTGATCCACACACTTCGGCCTCTCAAAGTGCTGGGATTACAGACATCAGCCACCGCACCCAGCCCCATTTTAATCTTAAACAACAGGGCGCCAATCTTGACATTCTGTGACAAATGCCCTCCAGACAATAACAGATGTTATTGTTAATCATTATTATTCTTTCTTTTCTGGCAGCAGTAGTAGTAAAAATAGAAAACATAAAATTAATCCAAATAGCTCAGACCTACAAAAGCTGTTAATTTGTATGAAGTGAAGGGAACTGTATCTGGCAGGACTTTATTTCTCCATTTTCCAGGTCTCACAGATGCCCTGAAGGTCAGAGTTGGTGGAGAACACAGAGGGTCCGACCCTGGCTGTAGCTGTGCTTCAGTTCTTGAACCTCAGTTGAGTAACTCAGTTACTCCTGAGGTGATGTTTATAAATATGACTTCCAAGGTCCTTGATTGGACCCTGAAGCAGAATCTCCAGGGAATGGAGCCAGCAATTTGAATTTTAACAATTTCACCAGGTGAGTCCAATGATGATCTTGTAATCTGGCACTTCACTGGTCTAATGAAGTGTCTTGGACACTCCAGGATGAAAGATTTACACAAAGTGATACTCTGTGTCAAAGCCAGTGCTGCCACAATGCACAACCCTAGTGGATGCCCGTCGCATTGTATCTTACACAAAGAATTGTGGACCCTGGGTGTGCAACAAATAGGCCCTGTTAGGAGGCACTACCAGAGGGCACATCTGTGTCTTTCATGTTGTGATCCAGAGCTGTTCCTTCTCTGCCCAAAATGCCTCTGTATCCCACAAGATTTTTTACTTGTCTCATTGGACCTTTGGGATAGGGTTTCTCAGCAGTGACACTGTGACATTTGGGCTGTACAATTCTTTGTGGTGGGGGCTGTCCTGTGCACTGGAGAGTGTTTAGCAGTGTCCCTGGCCTCTACCCATGAGATGTCAGTAGCTCCTCCCTAGTCATGATGATCATAAACCTCCTCCAGATGGTGACAAATATCCTCTAGAGGCAAAAGTGCCCTCCATTGAGAATCGCTATTTTAGGTTGGAGACAGGGCTTCAAGTTTTTATTTAGAGATATGGTTCCCAATTTGCTGCTTGGTCATTGCTAATAGTCACTCCCACATATTAAGCAGTTACTGTGGCCCTGGCGCCATATTAGGTAGGCACCGTGAAATAGAGATTTGTTGTTGTTTCTGATGTTAACATTCTGACAACAAAATTATCCCATTTTATAGGATTTGAAGACAATTTTTGTCTCCAAATATTTTGTTTAAGTAACTTGACTAATGTTACTGAGTGTTGGGGGAGGAGGGAAAAACTTAAGTCAAGATCAAAGTTCAAACTTAAAGAAACTTTTCCCCTGACTCTTGCTGCTTCTTAACCAACCCATTATCTGGGTTTCCTTCAAGCACAGTCTCCCAAAGTCATCTAAGAGGAAGAAAAACCTGGGACAATTATTTTAACAAAAAGAAAAAACAAAGCCAGATTCCCAGGCCTCACTAAGCTCTCAGAGCCAGCATTTCCGGAGGCAAGGTTTAGGGACCTGGGTATTTCACAGGTGGCCCAGGTGATTCCTATCACCAAGCAGGCTTGGAACACCTTGTGTGGTAGAAATTTCCTTTTGTCTACACGAAAAGTGTGGCATTCTGCTTTCTGTGGATACTCTTGTGAAGTTGAGAGAACAAATTTAATGTTGCCTACATGAGTACCTGAAAAACTGCAAAGTTCTCAATGACCACAAACTTTCAATGCTGCTACCTGTAGAAACACAATTGCCAGGTTATTTCATAGAAATGCTTGGTGGAATTAAAAAAAAAAAACTGACTATAATCTTCCAAAAGCTTGCAGGTTGATAGCTTTTCGTAGAGGTAGCTTTTCATCCCCTTGGTATCTTCTTTGCAAACACTGAGTAAGGGAACTCTGGGAACCTTGAGTCAGTGAAAAAGCAGAACTGCAAGCCCTTCTGGAAATGCTGTTATTTTCTCTGTTTGCTTGGTGAGATGCCCAATATATCAGGAAAGGGATGAAGCCATCCCACCTCTCATAATCATGAGTCATAAACAGGTAGCAGGCAGGGATGCATAAAATGAAACTGGTGTTGATTTTGCCACGGGCCATTGGAGGGGTTAGGTTCTGAGTCAGCCTCCCACTGGCTTCCAGTTCACTGAGGTTGTGTTCTTGAAATCACTTTCCATGAGGAAGCTACCAAATTACCTATCACTTTACTCAAAGTTCCACTCATGGGAGTAATACCCAACACATCTGAGTTTCATTTTCTAAAGGCCTTCGCACTTCACCCTTCCGTTGCTCCCTCTCATGCCCAGGAAGAACATCAGAAACCAGGTGGGAACAGCCAGTCCTGACCCAGCTTCTAAACTGTACTGTACGATGCACACAGAAGGCTTCAGAACACCCATCACATGGAACTGGTTCTTGGATTCATTGTAGAAATTACTCTGTCAGTGGTTTTCAATCCTGGCTACATATTAGAATCATCTGGGGAGTTCTTAAACAATATGCTGACACCTGACCCTTCATCCCAAGATGCTGTTTAGTTGGTCTGGGTGGGACCTGGGCATGAGGACTTTTTAACGTTCCCCGGTGAGCCTGATCTGCAGCCATGAGAAACACTGCCTTCACTGAATACCCAGAGAAGATGTTTCTTTCAGTTGTCGGGAGGGAAGCCTTCTTTCTTCTGAAACAACTGGTGTGCTCATCCTCATGGATGTTAATCTTGTAAATGGTTTATCTCCATCTAAACTTAAGATTCCAGAAACTTAGACCCAGTTTATGACATAATGCTAAGAATCAGGGGAGGCCGATTTAGACTGCACGTCTGCATATTAACATTTGCCCTGGTTTGTTCCATCTATGCTAGCTCTACTTTGTGACTCTGGTTTTATTCTGCTTTCTTAATCATTAAAAAAGCAATGTATTAAATTTGTATGATTTTAGAATTCTTAAATATCTGATAAATGAGGTAAAATAAAAGCAAATGAACAAACAACTATGTCAATGCTGCTACTGCTAAATTTCATTTTCCTCACCTATAAAATTGTGAAAATATCAATGTCAGGACAATAATTGCGAGCATCAAGTAAGAGTACACACATGACAGTGCTTAGCAAACTGTGTCATACAATATAGTGTTCATTATTTGTTTTAGAAAGGTGTGCGTGTATGTGCATGTGCGCATGCGTGTGTGTGCACAAGTGTGCATTTGTGTGTGTGTGTGTCTAAGTAGGTAATCTGTCATCTTTGGGAAATAAACACTTTAAAGTCAGGAATTACGTTGCCCTTGACTCACAGCATGTGGCCATTTAAGGAGTAAACAACCCAATCTGTCAGCTAGGGGCAGAGATGTCACCACTGCAGCTTGTGTGACTTGAGGTATCCTTTGACAAATGAATAGCTTTCAGATATTTCAAATTAATGTCCTTGTTTGGTTCAACTAAAGGGCAATGAATCTAATTCATCAAGAGTCTGGAGAAGAGGACAGTGATAGAAGTGACAACTAAGGCTGCCCGCCTCAGGGTGAACGCACACCTAAGACTCGGGACTTCACAAAGTTAGTGCTAAAACACAATGATTTGCAGCTTAACCTCAAACAAATAATTTCCCTTCTGCAAAATGGGGTTAGCCTGGCCAAGCCTATGCCTGCTGGGGAAAGGGTGATTTAAGAGCCCTTGAGACCAAACATCATTATTATTAATGGTCTGGCAATAGCAATGTTATTATAGTACAACCAGATCCCGCAGGGCAGAGGAGGATGCTGAAAAGCTGAGATACGAAAGTTTCTGTCAACTTATTGGCCATTTTCAATCTCTCTGTTTTAGCATGTTGTAAACGACTGCCTTTCTGATACCCACAGACCTCTGATCATTATTGCTGAGCATATCTGCCAACATCTTCTTTGTGTTCCATTTGGGCTGGGGCAGAGGGCAACAAGCCATTGCCTGAAGCCTCAGAACAAATCATCATTTTTGCCCCTTTACAGCTTTGAAGAGAGAGCATCAATAAAAGTCCAAGTTCTGCTTCAGGCTGTGGGAACACTGAAAGAGTCTGGAGGTCTTCAATGCCCCACACCGCCCCCCAACACACACTGCCCTAAGAATTATCAACCAACAGTATATAAATTAGAGCTGCATATTCAGAGTATTTAATGTTTTTTCCTGCACAATACAACCACCATCAATACTAGGTTTGGTTTCGTGTGATTTGAATATGTCTGTTCATCGCAAAGAACAATGATTAAAAACAAGAGCTATTCAGAGATACAACACCACAAGCTATTTAAATGTGGCTTTCAAAATATTTGAATATGCGCTGAACTTGAATTGGACATATGAATGAGGAGTTAAAAAAAATGTTCACAACCTGTGACCCAGTAATTGTATATCTAGAAATTTGCCCAATGGAGATATTCAGAAACGTGACAAAGCCTTATGTACAAAGAGCTCCATTGCTGCTATCTACAACTGCAAAATATAAAATAAAAGCATATAACTTAACTGCCCAACAGCAGAGAGGTGGTTAAGTAAATTGCGCTAGAGCCATAGAATAAAATATTATGCTGCTATTGAAATTATATTAATGGGGAAGTTAAAAAAACACTCACAAGAAAATGCTTACAATCCAATGTTGTGTGAACAAACCATAATTCAAAATTAACTATACTATACGGCCTTAACTGTGTAAGAATACATAGCAAAAGATCATAAGAAAATAAAGTATCTACAATGATTAATTGTTGGATGGGGTATTACAAGTGATTTTAAGTTTCCTATTATACTGTCTATACTTTCCAAACTGAGTAAATTCTATGTTTACTTTAAGAAAAAAAATTAAAAATATGTTTCAGTGAATGGCAAGCATGGCTGCTTTGGAGAAACATCACAGTCCCCTTCATCAGAGCAATAATACCATGCAGAAATGATACACCAGGAGGCCCTGATGAAGGGGTGGTATTTGTGTAATATGCAATATCACCACTAGAGGGTTCTCTCTCTGGGGTGCTTTGAAGGCATCAGGCTGGATGCCATACAGGATGTAAACCACTTTTATCCCCACAAAGGGGAGTAATGAATGACTACACAGAGTCCCTGACTCATGATGGCCCAACTTAAATTTTTGGACTTCATGATGATGCAAAAGCAATACACACTCAGAAGAAACCGTATATAACCATTCTGTTTTTCACTTTCAGAACAGTATTCAATAAATTACATGAGCTATTCAACACTTCATTATAAAATAGGCTTTGTGTTAGGCGATTTTGCCCAATTCTGGGATAATGTAAGTGTTCTGAGCATGCTTAAGGCAGGATAGCCTAAGCTATGATGCAAACATAGCTGGTAGGTTAGGCATATTAAACGCATTTTCGACTTACGGTTTTTTCAACCTACAATGAGTTTATTGGGACGTGACCCCATGGTAAGTCAAGGAATATCTGTATTCCCTAGTCAGACTCCTTATGTTCATGGCTTGAGCAGGAAAATATTGCCAAATATACCCCTTTCAAGAGTAGGAGAAAGAAAAAGTTTGCGATTCAGAAAGCTAGCATCACAGGGCTGTAAAACCATAACATAATTGTACCCTGAAGAAAATTAAACATATGGAATCCAGCTTAATTCCACGAATGCTGAGATTTCTTATGCCTCTGATGAGCTTCTGATGACCCATTTACTTCGTCCCTCACAGTCAAAAAAGGTGAAATGAAACGTGATATAGTCATACTCTGTGTATGTCTTTCAGCGTGCAGGCAAAGGCACTTGGTGCCTGGGTATTATGAGACGTTTAAGGGAATACAAAAGAGACAGATGGTTGACTGAGTTTGGACAGCTCTATATCTGAGACAGAACATGGACAACAATGGGAAACATTCAAAGAAAGAAAAAAAAAGTCTTTTCATTTTTCCAATTCCAATTAAGAGGTTAACTCATTGTTTTTATTTGGTAATCAGAAGAACATACAAGTACTTATGCATTACTAGATGCTGGGGGAAAATTATACATTGAAGGACTGTCAGGCTCATCTGTGCAATAAAGATTTACAATAAACACATCATTAATTTTTCTGAGAACAGCTCAGTATACTCCTTTTTACATGAATCCTTATGATTTAATTTTGTATTTGGAGATATGATGCTATGGCATTTGGATACATTGGTTAAGCAGCATCTTAGAGAACAGAACATTCTTCCTCAGAATGGATGGCCATTCTTTTGCCCTGTGATGTACAAATGCAAATTACAACCTGCATTTTATCTGCCAGAAGTGTATTTCACATCATGGAAGTACATTCTATCACAACTATGAAATCAAAACAAGTCCATATTACCATCTTCCCTTTTGGAAGAGCATTCTCAGAACATATCCAGAAATCCCTTCCTTATTCCTCCAAAGAATTGTTTATTCAGCTAGACATTGGTTGAGGTTTGGGTTTTGGTTCTGCTTGCCTCTCTCTTTTGAGTCTTGCTAAATGTTCTTGATAGTAATCCAGATATTTCTCACAAATCCAGGTGAACAGCAGCAACATCTAAGGCTGAGGAGATGAGTTGAGTTTTCCATTCACATATGGCCAGTACCCTCATCAGGAGATAGCCTACAGACTCATGGTGAGTAGGGTGTCTTTAGGATGCTATGCATTTAATGCATAGGGTGCTATGCATCCTAAAGAGAAAAACCCTGTGAGAGCAAAAATTGTGCTGTACACTAAGGGAGGACAATAACAACATCATATTTGCCTCTAGGTGACTCACCTTGCTTTGGGTAATTGATTTCCCATAAAGATTTCCTTTTTTCATGCTTCCTTTTCCTAAGCTATTTCTGCCTCCCCATCTATCCCCAGCGACCTTTGACACCCAAAACTTTCCCATACGAATTGCATGGAACAAGTTGCTTTTATTTTTCCCATTATTTTGTGTTTGCACGTGCTAAAATGATACTGCAAGCAGAATGGTTACCTGGACAGAAGCAAAAGAAGGAATTTGTGAAGGGTAGAAAAATGGGAGGAAAAAAAAAAGGAAAACATAAAGGAGAGTTTGAAAAAGGGAAGACATTTAAATTAGATGGGGGAAATCCGGTTGTACAGTGGGCACAAGAGCTGATAAAAACCCAACCAAGCTCTACAAATGAAAATAGCAAATATATTTTTGAAAATTTTATAGCATATAAAATTGTATAAAAATATCATCAAAACAAGAAAAAAGGAAATGTATACTCTATAGTTCTACCTCTAGAATCAGTTATTGGACAATACCTATGGCTGTAGGTTTTTCCTATCCATCTATATATATTAATATAATATGTGACTGTATTTCTGTACCATCACACATATACCCACTCAAAGACAAGGACAGTAGTACACAAATTCTACTCCAAGATAGGTCATGAGAGGGAAGCAAAGACTATACAATGATGTGTCTCCAGGACAATCTATTTAAAACCCATTCTATAGCCATTGGGTTTTAATGGGCTTTATTTTAAATGAATTACCCTGTACCATAAACTGACTGAGAAATGATCCTGCAGGTTCAGAAGCCAGCACTCATAAAGAATACATGGGTGAGGTTCAGGAATCATGGCTGAAGCTGACCAAAGCTGAGAGGATGGGTCTCCAGTTGGCACTGCCTCTGGCCTGCAACAGCCAGCATTCACCACACAAAGGGGGACAAGGTCTCCTCAGGGGAGACTGAATGAGTGTGCCCTGAGCAAACTGAAAGAGCCCACACCCCACTCCCTGCTTCTCCTGGCTAAGCAGATGGCAGCCCAGGCTGGGTGCAAGTACAGTTAGTGAAGCCAGCCATTGCCAGGGTTAATCCACTTCTGCTTGGGAACAGAAGCCAGAATAAACATGAATTCATGTCAAATATGTCTGGCAATATTTTCAAAAAAATGACTAGGGTGGGTATTTAAGAAAACAATCAGGAATTAATAATGTTTAAACTTGACCATCATACATCTTTCAGTCCAGGTCATCCACTGCACAATCGTTCCTTGTTTAATATAAAAACAAGAAGCTATTTCAGTGGCACAATTCTTGCTTAATTCAGACATTCCTGGAGAAGCAGCCAGTCTTTTTACAAATATCCAAGGAGGATCTTTAGAGGCCTGCTTCCCATTTTTCTAATCTCCCTGGGAATATGTTCATGATCAGATAAACTGTCTAATGTAAATGACTCTGGTAACATTCTAATTCTAGTGTCACCTCTGTGCCCACCAGTGTTTTGGTGAGAGAGAGGAAACCTTAAAAAGTAAAATCTGGCCTTGGCAGGTAATATGTCTCTTGATTTCCAGAGGGAGGTTTTATAGGAATATTGTCATTGCTCATTACAATTTTTTTCATTAAGTTCATTTTCTTAGTGATAATGAGGCCTTTAATCATGGATCACAGTTGATAAATTATAAGTATTACTTTCCATTTGTTCATGAATAAGATCCAATATAACATCATTATTGCAACATTATGTTCTTTAACATCTAACTTTGCCACGGTTCAGTGCTGTACCAATCATATTATTGGTGGAGCAGAACTATGCAGTGATTCCTCATGCTGCACATAGAGAATCTCCTATTTGCTGTAGGAGAGTCTGTTTAAGGTTTTAAAAGTTTCCACTTGGATTCTCAGTAAATCCACTGATGTTTTATATAGATTGGTGTCATCTTCCCTTTTGGAAAGACATTCTCAGATAAATCCTGTTTTATTGCTTTTTTTGTTTTGTTTTGTTTTTTTTCTTAAATCAAGAGGCCATAGAGAAGTTTTTTTTTTCATAAATTTGGCTATGACAATTTCTCCCAAATTACCTGCTATTTCCCATCTCTGATAATAAGCTATTTGTGTGAGTAGGGTATGCCTGTATATACTTAGAAGATAAGCCTTTAGCAGTGTGCTTGGCATATAAGAGAAGTTGAATAAATTTTCAGGGAAATTTGAATTTTGTTTGCATTCACAAGTGGATAGTGGAATTTAGTTAGACGATTTTGAATGTGTTTCCTGAATGCTGACCGTGTTCCAAGCGCTGTGGTGGGCCAGCACTGTGTCTCCTGTGGGGTGTGTGGGCATCTCAGGATCAGAACAAAGTTTCCAATTAGGAAAACAAAATGTTGCCTGAATTCCCTAAATTCTCTTTATTTGGGATGGATAGAACACCACATATACAGACTTCCAATCTTAGAATCTTCTCTATTTCACCATGAGAAAAAGATTTCATGCTTTTTTTCTATTGTTTTTCTTAAGGCTCCATGGGGAATGTTACAAAGTAATTTCCATCATCAAAGTCTCTGCTCACAGGTTAAGAAAGAAGAAAATATATTATATTATCTATCTATCTATCTATCTATCTATCTATCTATCTATCTATCTATCTATCTATCTAAGGAAAAGTGACCCATGAGAGAAGTGATATTAAAATAAACAGTATCCATACTTCCAAAATATGGATAACAAAAATTGGTCTCCAACTTTTGGATTACCGTGTCACATCCCATGATAATGTTGCTTTTGACTTTACACTTTTGTATCCAAAGGCATGGTTCCAAGTGGAAAATATAATACAATGGCTTAAATTCTACAAATGAATGAACATGTGCACTAGGTTATTCTTTGGCTTTCAGATGTTTAGATATCATTTTACTGTTTAAGTGTATCAGTTCCACACTGGGATCCTGTCAAATGTTTTCAGTAGTTTATAAAAGCTCCAAAAATGAAATGGACAGTGGAAGAAAGTCCATTTGAATTTAATGGGTTAGAAATGAGTCTCTTGCCTGCTGCCATGAACTATTAGGGCTCATAACCTAAGAAAGATTGGCACAAATAAAATATGGAACAAAGGCCTCGATAAGAATGGGTCATTATGCCACTGAAACATACCACATTAACACAACTTAAATATAGAGCTATTTGGTGACATGGGGACCCAAATTCAAGGGCTAACTTAATTTGTCACATTTTACCCAGGGACGTGTAGAGCGCATGGTTTTGTCTGTGGTAGGACTGTCCCTATTGCTGTCCCCACATACTGGTCAATTCTTAATTCAGGTGTGTAAGCCCTTGCTCTGTGTGTGTAAACCAGAGTAAGATGCCATAATCTGTGCAATAGAATAATGTTTGTCCCAAATTGCTGCTCAACTTGAAGAAAGCTGTTTCAAGAGAATTAAAAGACCCCAGAAAACAAGCTAGAGCTTTGGAAATATTGCTCTTGCAGTCAGCACTGATTTGGAATAATTACTTTAATGTTTTATCAGCTCCAGTATCAATTCATAGCATCATATAATATAGCATTTTGTATTTTTAATAGATAACTTTGCATTTTTACTCAATATCCCTTTGAAACACTTTTTAAAGATTTAAAGCTAAGAGTGAGTTACATGGAGTTTTGTTTTGCTTCACTGAGAGTTTTAGGTGAAGTTCTTTATGAAATGAAATTCTCTTTCTATTCTTTTTCAGCTGATTAACGACTTAAAGCAAATGAAAAACATTTCCATTTTTATTGGTGCTAGAAAAAATGGCTATATTCCTGTTTCTTTTTCAAATGTTGTTTTTTGTTGCTTGTTAGAGTATAAAATGGAAGCTGTAGACTTTCTATTTTGACTGGCCAAAAAGCTCCACATACAAAAATACAGAATATAAATGAGGTAAAAGGTCCAGGTTCCAAGGTCAAAAATTGACATACTCTTGGTTATATTTAATTTCAATACAAAATCATACCACCTCTAAGAATTTGCAAACCAATGCCCCATGGATTGAATGCAGCTCACAGGCATGTTTCATTTGATTAGCACAGTGTAAGTTTTTGAGTTAGTTGTCAATATGTAAAAATTTGGAGGGAGCTTATATCAAATCCTAGGTATCTAGGACCCCCATCCCCACACAGTTCAAATTCAGTTGCTGCCTACCAACTACCCTGTTTTGACAGCACCCACCCTCTCCAATTTCTCACAGTCCCCATTGCTCCTTCCTGTCTTACTGATACAAAGGCCCACTATGAATTGCCATTTACCACAATGACTGTGATATTACATGGCTTGCTTTATTCATTTACTTGACCTGCTAGGCCCCTGAAGTCATTTGAATTTCTGGCCACATTATGTGGTGAGGTCATTGTTATGAACACAGGGAGCACAACAGAAAAATCTAAGTGTTTCTCCAAGGCAAAACGTAAAGCTGACAGAAGAAATCTGTTCAAATATCAGCATGCTGTTGTGCATTCGATACTACAAAGTTCTTCAGATCGTTCTGTTGGGGAACATTTTGGCAAGGCAAAGGTCCAGGAAGAACACATACAGTCTCTTTCTTTCTGCCTGAAAAAATGCCAATATTTCACCTTAGTATTAAAAGGACGTTTAAATATCTGTTCTCGTGCTTTTTCATGTAGAAATAAAATCTGTAGTGGGGAATACACTTAAACCTATTGCCTAGCTCTCTTTCTATTACTAATCCCCACTTCATCATCAGCATATTCATGTGCTTTACTCTTGGGAAGGACTCAGAGATTCCTGTGTGACCAACAACCACATTTTAAGAATCACTTTTATCTAAATCACATCATTTAGACTCATAAAATCCCACTTTACTTGCACTCCCTTAGATCCCACCTGTAATTTGGTCTCAAGGGGGCTGCGATGTTATTCTCTTTCCATGCTACATCTACTATTCTTATTTTTGATTCATGCTATCAATCCACTTCTATCTTGTATTTTTAAAAACTCACTAAAATGCAAAGAATTATCTGCTATATCTCCCTGATACTAATTCTCTTAGCACTTTACTGAATAAAAAGAAGAGTGATGAAGTCAAACCACAGATATCCAAAAGAAGATGGCCAGCCAGTAACCACTTAGTTATGGATGCTACCAGTGGAAACAATGGGTTCCCACTCAACAGTACAGTCATTAGCTGAACATTCAGGTTTATACTAATGAATGCACAGAGAAAATAAATTAGCCATCAAATAAAGATTCCTATAGAATAATCTTTTTTAGAAAACAAACAGAATTCTGTATTATACAAGTGGGAAAAAAAGCATAAGAACAATTTTAAGTCTGAAAGGAAATTGGAGAAAACAAATATTCCTGACTCAGGAAAGGAACCAGAGACTGGAATCATCATCTTTGCTGTGATGAATGTCAGCATGGCTGTATCGTCAGTAGCCAGTGCAAAAATGACAACATTTAAAGTAACGGCATTGACAGTCATAAAATGGCAATTACTGTGTGTGTGGCTTTTTTCAGGCCTCTCCCAGCATATCCAGGATGTCCATTCTCATCAGGCTAGACAGGTGCCTTGAAAGCCAGGTCATTAGCAAAGGATTTTGAGGATGTCCCTTCATGTTTTGTTTCTGTTTGAGTAAAAATCTCACGTTGTTTGGTCTGCTCAGGGGAATATCCCCCAGAGTTCTAAGAACTCAAACCAAACCCCAAAGATTCATCCCCTGAAAGGAGATGGTGTGAGGGAAGGCCAAGGGTCAGGGAGTGGGGGGCTTGTGTTTGAAAGTTGTACACCTTCTCCAGATATGGGTCTTTGTGGAAGAAGGAGAAGAAGGAGAATGAAGAAGCTCAGCTAGAATGATGCAAGACATTGGCAGCCTCTTTTATTGTCTATGAGGTCTTTTTTACTCTTGTGAATCTGAAAAAAAGAAAAAGAAAAAGAAAAGTGTCAATGCTGCCTTTCCCCACCCCCCCACCTCCACCCTCCAAGTCTGAGGATAAGGAAATCTAGGGGACAAAAAAAGAAATGGGATAACCAATTAAACATTTCCATACTGGTCATTGCTGTCTCCCTTGTAACAAGATTTGTTCTATTCATAAGGGGAAAATGTCAGTGCAAAACTGTAATATCAGTACATTTGAAATCTTAATAGTTGCTATAAACTAGATTAGCAAACATTTGGTCATGCAGTAGGGATATTAAGCCACCTTCTTTTGCAATGGAGATGATGGTTTTGTTGCCAGATCTGGTCAATCTGTCTCAAGGGTCAGTGGGATTGGAAGAAATCAGATTCATCTAATCCCAACTGTTTTCATATCAAAAGCAATACTCCTCTCTCTCAGAATTCTTGCCCCACCCTCAGAAGTTTCCCAGAGACATTTAAAGCAAGATGTATCCTAGCCGAAATCATTTTGCAGATGGGTGAATCACCTGAGTTCTCCACTGGACCCAGAGCAAGGGGGTAGAGGAAGACGACAAAGATGGAAAAAGGACTAGGTTAATGAAAATAGACAATATTGCATTTCTTTTCAACTGGCATGCTCTACCCCATGTAACCTCAAAGGTCTTAGGCAGAATTTAAAACAACAACCACAACAAACCCACCATATTATTTCTTCCAATTGGTGTTGCATGCTCTGCAAGTCATCATGCCTTATAGTTAGAAAGTGTTCCCTCTTATGCAGGGCTCCAGTGGGCTTGGACTTTAAGAAGGGTAACACCATTATCTACAGAGATGTTAGAAGCCTTTACAGGACAAGGAAAGTTTCCCATTCAAGTTTAAAGACTAAGATACTCTCCTAAGATTTAGGTGAATTTAGCAGAAAACTCATTGGGAGATAGGAGAACTCCTTCTGATCTATTGTAATTACAGTCAATTCTCAATTTTCCAGGGGCCATTGATCCAAGCTTCCTGCTGTTCCTCTAACTTTATTATGTTCTTGATTGTTCATTATGTTTACCTTCCATTAACACCTTCACCCATTTGAGAGAAATAACAGACAAAAGCGAGGCTTCAGACCAATCACTTTACTCCAATACTAACACTGATAAACTTGCCAGTGAGAGAAGGAGGTGAAACAAAAGCTGAAATCAAGGATGAGAAATTGTCCATTGATGTTGATAGTCTATGCACAGTTTGGTCCACATGGAATTGCAATACATGACTTTGTCCTTAGTACTCTGACCCTGCCATTATCAACTTGGGATCATATGTCATGAGGCTTCTTTTAGAGAGTCATCATAATACTAACCACCTTCAGAGATGTCCCCAGACCCTCAAATGTAAAGCCCAATTTTGTTAGGATGACAGAAGGTTGGGTTTGATTTTTTAATAACAGACCCATTGGTTGGAAGGAAGCTAGACACAGATAGCTGGGGACGGCTGATAAGGACCACTATTTAACTCAGTGAGCCTCACCTGGGCAACAAGGAGAGTGATGCACCTCCTGCAGACTGGGTTAGCAGAGACTCACGGTCCAGGCTGCTGGGTCCCAGAGATGGAAAGAGGCCTATCTAGGGTCTTAATGAAATCCAAAGGCTGCTAAACGGAGATATTCCTCCATTTCTAATCACTGCTTACAGGTGAGATGGTGGAGTGTTCCCTCTGGCTGTGGATCTCCATCCTCCCCTCCAGCTTTGGGTCAAGGGGTGAAGGGAAAGGGTGAATAAAAGAAGTTTGTGTGTTTAAGCTGTGCCTGTGTTCATTGTCATTAAATACTACTAGCAGTAAAAGAACTAGAAGCATATGTTCTATAGCTGGGTCTGTGATGTGATGACCTGAGTCATCATCCCTGGCGTTCCCAAACACATGCCCTGTAAAAGTAACTTCTGTTTGTGAATTTCTTAAGGCACTTAAGAAATACCCTAAGGTCCCTATATCATAGCTACCTGCAAAATAATGTTCCAACACAGACTACTGACTCTGAGAACAGGGAAAATACCTCATTTATCGTTTATAACACTTCTTGCATGTAGTGCAATGCCTGACACATAGCATATGCTCAACAATATTTTTAATGAAAAGGAAGAGAATTGAATAAGTATGAGGAGAACGGGACTGATAAGGTGTGGTGATGAATAGGAGGTTTCCCCCCACCCTTTTTCTAATTTTGACTTTCACAGCATGAAACAAAAATTTAAAAGAAAATAATAAACACACTAATTATGTATTTTATTCAATAGTAAGGTATGATATATCAAAATATTTACATTCCCTATGAAGAGGCCCAATTATGGATGGCTTTCTATGGAGCTAATCTCACAGAGAAGGAGCACCTGCTATCCAGGCAGCTTTGGCATGGTTTGTAAATCAGGCCTGGTCCTCTTTTCACTCCACATCCCATCTTTCATTGTGTTTTGGTTTTATGTATTCGTTTTCAATATAAACTGAAATTCAGTAAGCATCAGCAAGACTACAAAGTATATGAAAATGAGGACCCTGAAGACAAAGTGTTAATAGGCCACTCTGTGTAACTGAGATGCATGACTTTTTGAAGGCCACAAAAAGTAGTTAAATCCTTCCACTTTTTTAAGAGTGACTGATGAATTGAAATGGAAACTTTCTTGCCACATCTTGGAATAATTCAGGAAAATATTTAAGTGCCTGCCCTTTGACCCAAGACTTTTTATATCTCACAAGGTAAAGCTGTGAGAACTTTAAATCCTGAAGTGCAAATACACGGTATATGAATTCACAGAAATGTATTTACTCTATGGGAGCATACAATCATGTTTCAGCAACTTCATTTAGAAAAATGGGAGATGGACTTAAGACAATGTGGCCTTATTTATGGTACCATGCTACTCCCACGGGTAAGTACAGATGCTGTATATAGGTCTTAAAACCATGTGATTTAAAGATAATTGGTTTTAGAAGAAGATTGAAGTTCAAGTTAACATGACTTGATTCTAAAAATGTGTTTATCCATTATAATGTTTATACCTGGATCACAAATAGAGTGTCAATGAGGCAGACCTCATAAGAATTTGCCACTGGGCTTAAAAAATATTTTAAATGCATTTCTCTTCCATTTTTCTTGGATTTGATGTTTTTACAGCCTGATTCAACTATCACCTAAACTCAAAGAAGTAACTTGACTTGGCTGAAGAGAGAGCTGAGGTTCAAAACCAGATTTTCAGGTCCTAGGAACTCTGTACCATAGCTGCCTCCCTATGGAGTCAACTTTCTGCAAAAACAGCAAAGTGATACAGCACACACCTGACAAGTTATAAAACTCTAAATAGAAAAAAAAATGAAGAATAAGTGTAGAGAAATCAAAACCAATTTGAAATGTCATGTAAGACTTCTATTGGGCATATGAATGGGTCCTGGCTTTTTTTTTTAATAAGAAGAAAACATTAAGAAAAAACAATTTTAAAGTATCTGTTAGGCTTTATCCAGGTATGGACTTAATTGTCCTAGGTCACAAGTACATGACAGCTATTTTAAAGGGTTATTTTCAACATGTGCATACTTTCTCCTCGCCCTAAATAATAGAGCAAATGATTATAATAGGATTATTCTAAATGAATTTTCACTACAAATAATATCCATGCTACAGCACTGCTAAGACAAAATCCTCTCATCATGTATTATTCCAGCACAGAAAAATAAAACAGAAGGACAGACAGACACATAGACAGATAAACCAGATAGATAGATAGATAGATAGGTGATAGATAGATAGATAGATAGATAGATAGATAGATAGATAGATAGACAGACAGAAGACATTTGTGGGAATGTAACTTCTTAAAACCTTGTCTATGCCATTAACTCCTAAAATTTACCCATTTGATCCAAACACACAGAATAAAAACAGTACAAAGAACGGTTAGTTCAGTGCAAAAGTAATTGCGGTGTTTACCATTACTTTCAATGGCAAAAACCCCACTTACTTTTGCAGCAATCTAATAGTTCTTAGGTCCAACCCTTTCCCTCTTTGTCTTTCCTTTTGCTCCACTGCATCTGTGCTACCACTGAAAATAACAACGATGTTAAACTCTTCCTCTCTACCCTTGTTGCTTTCTCTCTTTCATTTAGCATGTTCTTTCTTTCCAAACATAAAATATGTGAACAACTGTCTCTGTTCTTCTGTCTCACACTGCCCAAGGTGTCTTACTGCTATCATGCTCTGTTTTAAGAATGTAGCACATTCACACAGAGACAATGATTAAAACACTGAACTCTCTAAATGCCCCCAAGGCCTGGCCCACTTTTAGCAGACAAGTAAGTCAGGCATCAGTAACTCCTACAACTCCTCTGATGATAAGTCAACATCCCTGATTCACAGAGGTGCAGGTGAGGGTAGAGTTAAGCACCCTTGTCTGCACAAAGAGTTTTGTTTCTGATCAGTCTTTGAATCTGTGAAGTCAGGAAGAAGCCAAGGACCATAAAGAAAGTCCTTCAGATCAGTAAGTGAGGCTTGGATTTTAGACCTGAAACATTCTGACTACTCTTCATGTTTTTCTCAATTTTATTAGTTCAGGAAAAGCAGAAAAGATTCTAAATGATGAGAAAACCAAACAAACAATCTTTTTCTCATGTTTTCACTATGGCTCCAGGGCATAGAATAAAAATAGCATATATTGTAGCGGGCTAATACTTAAGAAATGTAGACGTGGTCACTTGGAGAGCAGGATGCCTGTCAGTGGAGAATGCTAAGAAAAAATGCAAAGGGGGGAAGCTTGAATACTTGCTGAATATTGCATTTAATAGCTTTTTTAGCATGTGAGTGTCTAGACAAGAAATGGCATTACCAATGTAGATAGTGTTAAGTTCTGCCTTTGGCACATATTTGCTTCAAAGGTTCCCGTTATTTTAAATATTTAAATATAATGTTAATAGCGTTTCTTTTGGCAAATGTATTGTTACTTGTGTTTCTCCAATCCCTTGCATAGAATCTGACAAAATATCACTTTTTCTAGGAGAAAATATTTATTTCATGATTACTAAGAAGCTTTATTTTAAACATCCTGAACATCAGTATTAAGGAAAAAAGAAAAATCACACCTTGCCCCATAGTTACAAAATTTTAATTCCGTCTGTCAAGCCAGATTCCTTTAAAAATACAATGGTACATTAATAGTTCCAAAAGTATCTAGAAGACAGAGTGAAACAATGAAAGGTTATGTGGAAATAATTGCAAAGGAAAAGTTGTTCAGAAAGTCTAATTTCATCATTAACAGAGTTCATAATATACTTTTATTTGACATTTCTACTATGTAGTTACTTGGTAAGAGACTGGGATCTAAACACCCATATAAAAAACATGAATTGATGTTAGAAGTTTCCCTTAGTATAACACAATTTATTTAAACCCATCAATCTCATATAATATATAATATAATATATAATATAATCCACATATTATGGATTGGTTAATAGATTTTCCCCAAATCCATAAAATAAAACCAATTATGTTGGGTTAAAGCATCACTGAATTAATAATAACTCTCGTTGTTGGGTCAACCTACAGCATAGCTTCCCAAATTAAGTACAAAATGACAATGAAGTATCTAAATCAAACTGTTTAATCAAAAAAACCTTTTAGAGTTTAATTAGTGAAGTTTTAACCAGATGCATGAGAATAACAGACACCTAAAAATAATATTACAATTTTCTCCTCCATTTATTGACTTTTTGTTTTCCTTGGACAGGGGCATATATATATATATGTATGTATATATGATTTAAGATGTATGTAACATAGTTTATCATAGAGGGTATATATTATGTATATATGATATAATATATCTTACATGTTATATGTCATATATGCACCATATATCAGATATATCATATCATATGTCTCATATAGCATATGTATGATATATGTATGTGTGTACATATATATGTGTGTGTACATATGTGTGTGTGTGTAATTTCAGTTGCTATTTTTATACTACAAACGTGAATTTCAAGACATGAAAATCTGCAAGAGGACAATGGTAGTCACCTGCCATCTTGTTCCTTTATAATTCCTTTATATTCATTATATACCATCCTTAAAAAGCACAAGGACATTCACTGAACCTAAAAGTATATAAAAAATGCATTGATTTGAAATGGATGTTTATTACCAAAAGCACTAACTGTTCTGATTCACTATGACTCAGATGAAATGCTAGAACCATGAGTAAGTAATAGGCTTTGTACGTCCATGCTCCCGAGAGTAGAAGTCCATAGCAAAAAAGGAACAAGGTGCTTTTTCAGGTTAACACTGTTTGGCCACTTCCCACTCACATATTATGGATTGGTTAATAGATTTTCCCCAAATCCATAAAAAAACCCAATTATGTTGGGTTTAAGCATCACTGAATTCACAGTAGCTCTTATTGTTGGGTCACCCTACAGCACAGCTTCCAAAATTAATTACAAAATGACAGTGAGGTATCTAAATCAAAATGTTTAACCAAAAAAACCTTTTAGAGTTTAATTACTGAAGTTTTACCCAGATTCATGAGAAAAACTGACACCTAAAAATAATATTACAACTCTCTCCTCCATTTATTGACTTTTTGTTGTTTTCCTTGGGCAGGGACATTGGAGTGGAAAGTTTAGATACTTGTCAAACTACTTGAGAAAATAAGGTTATAAATGCTTTAGAAAACACATGCTAAACCATGGCATTTCCTTACTATTAATGTTCCACACGACATAAATATGTTAAGGAAATAGGTCACAGGAGTTTTCATGGACAAATGGCTAAGGGAAATGGGATATTAGTCAGAATTTGTGTTCTTACGATGACTTAATTGGAACCCAAAGCACTCCAGATATTTAGTCCCTCTTTGCTCATGAAAAATAACCTACACAGATGCAGGATTCTCACGTTGAAAGCAATTCCTTCACTAAAGAAATGTCTACTTTTTGTCAATACATAGAAGGCTGCAGTGGGATACCTTCCCAGACCTAAGAAATATTATCCTTTGAGACAGAAACAAGTTTAAAACCTAAAGGATGGGATTAATTATATGTAGAAACTGCCTCAAATTAGCAGATTTTGACTTCAGTGGCATGACCACTAGTGAAGTACATTACCAATGATTCATTACTAAAAACAGTTAAGCACTGAAGTTATAAAGGGTTAATTTTTAAGGTAAGTAGAAGAGATTCAAAGTTATTGCTATGGCAACACTGTCTTGGGTGTGAGAGAAAAGGATGGGGTAACAGCTTGTCTTCCCAGTTCACATTCCTTGGCCTATTTTACACATCACATGATCTGGGCACACCTTCAGAGGGGTGTAGAGCTAGTGAAAATCTGGTAGTGTAAAGTGGACAAAAAATAATGAGGAAAAAAAGTCGAGAACATCTACCTTAAAAACAATGAAGTATCGTCAAGATTAAGGCCCAGAAAAGCAATCAAGGATGACTGAAAGTGAACAAGAATAATAATCTACTCCAAGATATTAACACATCTCATGGCTGAATTAATGCGTGGCTAAAAAACAGGCAAGAAAAGGGGAGCCATAGAGGGGTGCCTCTTGCACTGTCAGGATATAGGACATGCAAGATGACCCATATCCACTCTCCTTGGCAGGTCTGTCCCAGTGATAGAAACAGATTTCAAGATATTCTACCTTAAGATCACAATTCATCAACTAAGTCCCCTTACATGTTCAGTTCACCAAGCAACCTTCTGATACAATTTGACTTTCCAAGTAGGTTTTCCTTCAAGAAGAAGAAACCACCAACTGGCCAGTTGACATGAGGATCCCAGCGTATGTGGAGTATATATTTCACATTGTACATCAGTAAACTGTCAGTCAAAACTACGCACTGGTCACAAGTATTCATTTCAGTGTCAACAAATCCTCTCCAGCATAATCAACTCTTCCTTTACTGTCAATATGGAATTCCTTGTTCTCCCATTGTGTAGAGCTCTTCTAGCTAATCAGCAGCCTCTCTTTCTAATCATCACATATCCCCTAAGCTGCCAGATGAAGGAATTTTGTGTTTCCCAAATGACACCCTTCTTATATAAAGAACAAAATGATGAATGGCAAAGTAAATTTCACTAAAAAGTCTTATGTCAAGAATTCTCAAAATGCCAAACATTTTCTATGACTTATGTGTAGTGACGCAACATAAACTACAGTAGAAGTTTGAACAAAAATGGTCACTAAGACCACCATCCTCTAAGAATGGTAAATCCATTAGAATTTGGTCAAAAATCATATCAACAGTTCCTTAGAAACAAATAGTCTTTCAGAAATTGAGAAAAATATTAAAGGAATTACAAAATTCTCCATAACATGTTCTATATCTAGGGTGTATAAGATTCATTCAAATATGAGTGTGCTGAAGACAAGTAAGTGTGTTCAAGTGTTGCTATGGCTCTGCATGGACCAATGCATAGCCAGTGTCAACTACAAGTGATAACACGAAGCCCTGTGGCAAGAAATAGCAGAGATTGGAAAACTAAGGTGATAAAATGAAACATCAACCAAAAGGAAGGTTTTGAGGTGTCTAAAATAGGGCAGTTCTTTATTCTGGCATATAAAGACAATCCAAAACTATCGTCCTAAGTAGTACGTGGATATTGTTTTTGGAAGAAAGAATAATGTGAGTATGATTCCTTGAGATGAGAAAACTGGAACACAGGTGTCCATGCCAGTAAGAAAACTGATAATGCCCTCAGGGTCCGTATAACCAGTGAATGCACACCTGCTGAATAAAGGTCATGTGACAAAGCATTTATTGTTTCTCAAATCTCCAGAAATGAACCTAAGACAGAAACTATCTCTAGTAAAGACCTACATGTGTCAGTTCTACCCACAGTCTGCTGTTTGACTCTTTTCTCCCCAGATCTGCAAAGCAGGGCATACCTCCACATCTGTACAGGCCCCTTCTATCTTTCACTACCAGCTTCATCGAAGAGCAGGTCATGATGCCTCACCCTATAGGCAACTAATATTTTTCAAAATATGAACATGATGAAAATTAAATACCACTCAAGTGTAAAGTTGTATCCTTCTGCTGTTTTTATTAATGGCTTGGCAAATCAATTCAAATAGAACAAGAGATGCCTTAAAAGCTCAGAGTCATCCATTCCAAATTTATTTACGTACTCCATTTCAAACTAACTTGTTAGGAATCATCTATTTTTTAAAAAATTAAAAAAGAAAAAAACAGAAAAAACATACATTTCTTCAGGTGACCACTGTGAGCCATGTAGCAAGTCAAGGTCATGAGACAACAGTCTTGTGAAGAATTATATAACGTAGATATGATTAGAGGCAAATTCCTATAATGTACACAACAACCCTTCTGATCAGTTATTTGTTCTATGCAAACTAACAAGAACACTGCCTCCTCCATTTTTTCTGTACTAAGATCCTAAATAGGAGAACATGATTATCTTGAGAAATATTCAAAAAAAAGTTTGTAAGAAATACAATTTCCTCATTGAGAAAACAAACCGACAAAGCTGTGTCCTGACAGCCACAGTAAAATGCAAAGCTAAGAAATTATTATGTGGATGTAATATACATATCCCCTCATACAAGCTTTGTTTTATCTTAATATGGTTTTAAATTTGGCTTTTAATTTTCACATCCCTAATGATGTCAAGGATCTTTTAATGCGCTTATTTGCTAGTTGTATATCTTCTCTAGTGAAAAGTTTGTTCAATTTTTTGTGTGTGTTTTAAATTTTCTTATTATTTAATACTGAGTATCTATATTTAATGAATATCAGTTATTTAACAAATATATGTTTTGCAAATATCCCCCCAGAATGTGAATTGCCTTTTTATTCTCCTAATAGAGGCTTTTGATAAAGCATAATTTATCAATTTGTTTTTTATGGTTTGCACTTTTGTGGTCATGCCTAATAAATCTTTGCTTAACCCAAGATCAAAAAGAGTTTCTCTTATATTTTCTTAACTAGAAACTGATAGTTTTACATTTTACATTTAGCTTTATGATAAATTTTGAGATGTCACTTGTATATGATGTATAGTTAGAAATTCATTATTTTGCATATGACATTTCAAGCAGTCATCATCATTTGTTGATGACTATCATTTTCCCTTGGAATTGTCTTTGCCCTTTATTAAAAATAAATTGTCCATACACATGTAGACCTATTTTTGGAATATCTAAGCTATTCTGTTGACCTGTTGGTCTGTGTTGATGTCAATACCATGCTGCCTTAATTACCATAGCTTTATAGTAAGTCTTGAAATCAAACCTTCTGTGTAGTCCTCCAACTTTTTCCTTTTTCAAAGTTGTTTTGTCTATTCTGGATGCTTTGTATTTCCATATGAATTTTATAATCAGCTTGTCAATTTCTACCAAAAAAAGCATACTAGGATTTTAATTGAGATTGTATTGAACCTATAGATCAACATGGGAAGAATTTACATGTCACCTGTCTCTGGAAAATCCCCAAATATTTGGAAATTAAACATTACAATTCTAAATAACTCTTAGGTCAATGTAGATACCAAATGGAAATTAGAAAGTATTTTGAGCTGAATGTGAATGAAAATGCAGGATATCAGAGTTTGGATCATGATGCTAAAGCAGTACTTAAGAAAATCTATACCACTAAATGCCTACATTAAAAAAGAAAAAAAATCTCAAATCAGTAACCATGACTTTCACCTTAAGAAACTATAAGAATAAGACAAAGTAAACCCAATAGCAAGCAGAAGAAAGGAAATAATAAAGATGGATATTAATAAAATAGAAAACAGAAAAACAATAGAAAATATTAATGGTGGTGATTAATAAAATATATTAACCTTTAGCTATACAGATCAGGGAAAAAGAGAGAAAACACAAACTACACATATAAAAAATGAGAGTAATAACATTATTAAAAATTCTACAGATATTAAAGGAATAATAACATAATACGAACATCCTTTCAATTTAATTCTATTGTGGTCCATGAACATATTTGTTTGCCTCGAATCCTTTTGAATTTATTGGGACTAATTTATTCTCCCAGAATATAGTCTATCTTTTTAAATATTCTGTATGCACTTGAAAAGGATGTGTATTCTTCTATGGTTGAGTATTCTAGGAATGCCAATTATGTCAAGTTGATTGACAGTGTTGTAGAAGTCTTTGTTTCCTTGCTGATTTTCATATCTACTTAGTCTATTAATTATTGAGAACGAGATATTAATGTCTTCAAATAAATTGTGAATTAAAAACGTTTTTGTAGTTTGTTTCAAGTATTTGGTGCATAAATGTAAAAAATGATTATATTCTCTTGATAAACGGACAACATTATCATTATGAAATGAACTTCTTTATTGCTGAAACTTCTTTATTCCTGTCTTTGTTCTGATATCTACTTTGTCATATATTAATATAGCCACCAAGGCTTTCTTTTGATTAGTGTTAAGACAGTATACCAATTTACAACCTTTTACTTTTGTGCTATTTGTGTCCTTTTTTTGAGTATTTTTGTTTTTATTTGTATATGTTTATGCGATACAAGTATAATTTTGTTACATTAATATATTTGATAGTGGTGAAGTCAGGAATTTTATATTTGTGTCTTTTTGTATAAAGGCATAATATATGGGAATATTACAATCTCACAATCTCTGCCTTTTAATTAAGGCAGAGATTTATATTTATATTTAACGTGATAACTGATTTGCTTTGTTTTAATTCTGTGATCTTCCTATTTGTTTTCTATTTGTCTCACCTGCTCTTTGTTCCCTTCTTACTCTTTTTCTACCTTGTTTTGGATTAATTATTTTATGATTCCATTTTACCTGTTGTTGGCTAATCAGCTATATATCTTTGTTTTGTTGTTTTAGTGATTGCTTTAGAGTTTATAATATATATGCTCTGAATTTACCTCAACCCTCCAATGATTTTATAACACCTCATGTGTGATACTGAACCTTACAATAGATATCCCATTTCTCCCCTACTGGACTTTTTGCTACTGTAGTCATACATTTTATTTTTGTATATATTATAAACTAAACAGTACATTTATATTATTTTGTTTACCTAGTCAATTATCATTAACATAAATTAGAAAAATCATATATATTTATCCATGTAGTTGCCATTTTTAATGCTCTTCATTCTTTTGTACAGATCCATATTTTCATACAGCATAATTATACTTTGCCTTTCCTTAAAATTTCTTGCATGGTGCTTCTACTGGTGATGAATTCATTAAGTTTTTGTATGTCTGATGAAAACATCTTAATTACATCTTGGTTTCTGAAAAATATTTTTGCTAGGCACAGAATTCTTTGTTGATTTTTTTTTCCTTTCATTAATTAAAATATTTAGCTCCACTGTCTTCTCATTTGCATTGTTCCTCACAAGAAATCTACTGTCATCCTTATGTTTGTTTGTCTGTACATATGTGTAATTTTTCTCTGGCAGTTTTTAAATTTTTCTCTTCATCACTGGTTTTGAGCAATCTGATTATAGTATGCTTTTATGTAGTTTTCCTTATATTCCCTGTGCTTGAGATGTATTGAGCTTCTTGAATCTGTGGATTTATAGTTTTCATCATCTGACAAAATTATAGCCCCTGATTTTTCAAATATTTTTCCTCCTCTCTCCTCTACCTGGGGATTCCAAGTACACATTTATTAGGCTATTTGAAGGTGTCCTACAATTCTGTTTTTATTCTTTTTTTCTATTTCCTTTTGGGTAGTTTCTATTGCTATCGTTTTGCTACTCTTTTCCTCTCTGAAGTCTAATTCCATCCAGTGTATTTACCATTAATCTCATCTAATGTTATTCTATCAATACCATCGATCACATTTCTCATATCAGATATTGTAGTTTTCATATTTAGAAGTTTGATTTTAGTCTTTTAAAAAGATCTTCCATGTGTCTACTTCTGAACATATGGGCTACAGTTATAAGAACTGCTTTTATGTATTTGTCTGCTAATTCTAACATCTGTTTCAGTTCTGGGTTGGTTTCAATTGGTTGGGCTTTTTCTTTATTGTGGGTAGTGTTTTCTTGCTGCATTGCATGCCTGGTAATTTTTTACTGGATGCCAAATGTTGTGAATTTCACCTTGTTGGGTGCTGGATATTTTTGTACTCTATGTATATCCTTGAGCTTTATTCTGGGATGCAGTTAAATTACTTGGAGACACTTTGATCCCTTTTATGTCTTGCTTTTAAGATTGTTAGATAGAACCAGAGCAGCATATAGGCTACAGCTAATTACTCCCCATGACTAAAGCAAGACAAATATGAGTCTTTTACCTAATTTTCTTTAAATAATGAGATATTTAAATCTGGCTAGTGGGAATAGGCACTTTTCCCTGACTTGTGTGAACATCACGACTGTTCCCTCTAATCCTCTTGGATGGTTCTGTTCTGGCCTTAGGTAGTTTCCTCATTGCATGGGTTGCTCGGTGTAGTAGTTTCCCTTTACACACAGACGATATTTTCTAAGACTCCCAGGGGATGTCTAAAACCTCAGATAGTACTGAACCCTATATGTATTACACACACATTTCATTTTTCTTCTTCACAATTTCATTGATAGAAGATTTCATTCTTAGCATAGATCTTAGCAGCCTCAGCATAATTTTTTTTCTTTCTTTATTAAGTCAAGAACTTTCATCTTTTTACTTAAAAGAAGTACTTTGTGGCTTCTCTTTGGCATATCTGAATTGCCAACATCTCCATTCTTATGCTTTGGAACCATTGTTAAGTAATATAAAGGTACTTAATTGCAAGCACTGTGATACTTCAACAGTCGATCTGATAAATGAGACAGCTATTAAGTGACAGGTGGGTAGTAAGTACAACCAGTACAGCACGGATAATGCTGGACAAAGAGATGATTCACATCCTAGATGGAATAGAGCAGTGATATGGTTGGCTGTGTCCCCACCCAAATCTCATCTTGAATCATAGCTCCCATAACCCCCACGTGTCATGGGAACGACCCGCGGGGAGGTAATTGCATTATGGGGATGAGTTTTTCTCATGATAGTAAATAAGTCTCACGAGATCTGATGATTTTATAATGGGCAGTTCCCCTGCACACACTTTCTTGTCTGCCACCACGTAAGATGTGCCTTTGCTCCTCCTTTGCCTTCCACTGTGACTGTGAGGCCTCCTCAACCATGTGGAACTGTGAGTCCATTAAACTTCTCTTTCCTTTATAAATTACCCAGTTTGGGGTATGTCTTTATTAGCAGCCTGAGAACAGACTAATACAAGCAGGACGGCATGAGATTTCATCACATTCTCAGAATGGTGTGCAATTTAAAACTTATAATTGTTGATTTCTGGAATTTTCCACTTAATATTTTCAGACCACAGTTGGCTATGGGTAATTAAAACCACAGAAAGTGAAACTGATAATAAGGGAGTACTATTGTGCTCTTATATTCTTCAGATCTCTAGATTTTATCTCCCTGTAATCCTCTTCTCTCCAGTATTTTATTCTGTTAACTAAAGCTATCTTGGTCTTCCTGGATTTTTATCCAACTTCTGAACTCAGAGAGTCACTGAGATGTGCCTGTATCACTCCTCTCTATGCTGTCTGGAAGTCCTCTCAATGGCTATGGGTAATTGAAACCACAGAAAGTGAAACTGCTAGTAAGGGAGTACTAATGTACTCTTATATTCTTCAGAACTCTAGAGTTTATCTCTCTGTAATCCTCTTCTCTCCAGTATTCTATTCTGTTAACTAAAGCCATCTTGGTCTTCCTGGATTTTTATCCAACTTCTCAAATCACAGAGTTACTGAGATGTGCCTATGTCACTCCTCTTTATGTTGCCTGGAAGTCCTTTCAAGGCAGTAAGCTGAGACAATTGTAGGGCTCATTTCATTTATTTCCTGGCTCTCAAAGATCACTGTTCTCCATTTCCTGATGTCTGGTATCTTAAAAAGCACTCTTTCACATATGTTGTCTGGGGTTTTGGGTTGTTTCAGGTGGGAGGGTAAATCCAGTTCTTGTTACTTATCTTTGGCAAAAGCAGACATTCATAGACTGTCTTTTGCCGACCCTTTCCACTCTTCATAACTCACTTCTCAGTTTCATGAGACCATCCATAAACATTCCAGTTCCCAGGATATTCAATAAAGGAGAAACTCCTGCTGAATTCCCTCCCTAAGACTTGGTTTATAACCATGCAGGGCCTAATCATAATCTGTTGTTTGAGAGACACAAAAGATGGCTATCTCTTATTTCTCTGTTAATGTGATCAAGTAAAGTTAAGGGCAAGTTTGTATTTCTGGATAGCTATAATAAATTATGGCAAGTCCATGAGGCTATGTTATTACAAACATGACTAAACATGCACTGAAAAGAATATATTTGTGTGGTAACCCACAAGTCTTCCAATGCCAATGGAAAAGTTTAAGTATGATTAGAATCTTGGCTCAGAGACCTGGATCTTTTTATGTCAATACATTTCTCCCTAGGGGTAAGTAAGGTACTTTTAAAGGACATCCATTCTTTGAAGTCAGTTAGAAAATTACTGCTGCAAGGTACTAAATAGTACTGCAGTCGACTTACGGAGATAATGTACAGCTGCAATGTGTTCATTATGCCAGGATGTAATTTACCTTTTTTGCACATACTACCTCCCCCTGTGCATGCCCTGGCTCATGGGGGTTTGGGAATAGCCACCTGTGATTCAGTTTCCACTGGGTTTCTCTCTCAATGTTCACACTGGGCATGAATTGTACCCAGATACTCCCTCTCAAATATTAAAGAGAACTAGTCACCAATGGTTCCCAGGGATTGGTCTAGGGCTAGAGACATTAAAAATTGTTAAATTGACTCCCACTCATTATCAGACATAATAGGATCCAAAAAGAAATGTTCAAAAATATATCTGGTTGTTTCTACATAGTTTTAAAAACAATCAATGTATCTCCTGATCTACATATTTCCTTTTTAAATTTTTCTGAAGTAGAGAGCTTTAATGACCAAAAAGAAAAGGGTAGGTGGGACTCATCAAATTGCTTTCCACTTCCTGCCACCAAGAATTAGCTTTAGTCCTGTTACAGGTTTTGGACTAAAATAGTGCAAGTCACTGAAGCTCAATGCTCTAAGTTCTATTGATACCAAAGCAGTAATGATGTCATATTAGTCCATCAATGAATATAAAATGCAAAGTTGTTCATGATTATGTTTGCGTGCAAACTTCCAAGTATACAGACACACCAGGACCTACTTGAGGAAGTGGAAGAACAGGCTATGGAGGGAAACAGAGACAGACATTAAAAAATGTCTCTTTTATTTATAGCAGTCTGCTTACTGCCCCATGAGATCAAGAATCCTGCTCATTAAACAATCAAACTTTACACTTGTTTGCACAATAGAATATAAAATCTATTTTATCACTTCCCCCCTCCCCCCAAAAAAACCTGTTTAATTCTTTTAAATACTTGCGTATGATTCAGTTACAAAGGGCACAGTTAAAAAGGCTTTATGAAGGTGATAAAATGTATTCCACAATGCCCACATGACATCATTATAGAAGATGTTTGTACCACAATATACAAATGCAACAAGATTCAAAATGGCATATGAAAAATTTGGGACTTGATTTATTCTGGGCTTTTATGCTATAGAAATTTAACAGGAAGCTGTGGGCCAATAGTTGGATACAGGATGGAGAAAGTGTCTGGGTTCTGGGATTGAAGTTGACACTGTTCCTCCACTGTACATTTTCTGGCTTTGGTTGCCTTGATTTGGTATTGATGGCTGGCAAAGAGCCTCTGGTATTTAAACAAACCTTACCTATAATAGAGTCTGGCTCAGAGACTGTCATTCTAAATTCTATTTTGTTCTGTGTAATTTACTTCTTAGTCACAATTATTCAAGAAGGGTACACTCATTAGGTAAGTGATTTCCATTTGCATAAGCACATTGGTAAAAAAAAAAATTGCAGGTATGTGTTCCCCAGGTATTATGTAATAAGACACCTGGAGTTAATTATTTGCATTGTCTTTTTAGAAAAAGTTTGAGAACTGTTTTCATGCATGCAAGCAAAGACAGCATGTCATAACAGCTTAGGGCTGAAAGCTAAAGGGGCTGCTTCCTTTATAATAGATGTGCAAAGAATTATGTTCCAATTTATTCTTACTCTTCCACCTGGTTACCCAGCATTTGTTCTTCAAAGGTATTCTAACCAAATGTTTCAAAGAAGAGTTTAGCATCAAATATGATGTCTCTAGGGAGGTATGATTTAGAGAGTCTCGGATTCTCTCAAAAACCACTCCGTGGAAACTTTAATTTTTAGCTTAATATGATGTCTGCGTATGAGGGGATAACTAGTAATGAACCTGTGTGATAGCTGAAACAACGAAGTTTATGTAAAAGGCCAGGGCAGGTGTTTCAATCTTATAGTTCAAAGTGTGAAGGGTAATATACTTTGAACTTTCAGGTTTTAGAAACAGTAAAATGTTGTTAATCTTGCGTTTTGCATTGTCATTGCCTTTAGGACTTGTTCTTGCTGGCAAAACTGTATTTTACAACCATATATTCTGCCTCCCAACATTAGCACTATAAAGACCCCAGTTTTTGTTTTTGTTTTAAACAAAAATAAGAACTAGTTCAAGGGAAAAAAACATGAAAACATGAAACACGGAACATTTCTCATTTATGCTGCATGATTCCCCATCAAAAAACTTATAAATACATTAGCAGTATATGGATACTCCATTCTAGCTGTCTGATCAGCAAGTCCAAAATAAACTTTTTATGATGTTTAAGATGAAAAATGGCAAGTAGGAAAAGAAAGGTATAGAAAATATTTGTGATGGAGAAAGTAGGGTGAAGGGGAAGAGATATAGCAATAATTTATAAATTATTGATAAAGGGATAATAGTACCCTTTAAATATATTGAAGGGTTTTTTTTCAGGATACAAGAATATATTCACAACCACTATTTCAATTTTGGGTATGATTCTAACAAGCTTACATTAAACTGCACATTTTATGGAAAAATGTAATGAGAATAATACTCTTACCATCTGTTTTCTTTGAATCATTTCCGATGTCAGAGTGATCCTTCTTGTCTGTCTTATTTTTACCATCTTTCAAGTCACCTGAAAGTAATAAACATGACAAACAGTATATGTATACAGCTGAGGGGGGTGTTATAAACATCTTTAAACCTGCCAAGGTTTAAAAATGTGCAGCATAATTTTATAGTCATGAGAGTGTATGTGTCTGAGTGTAAATATCTTTTGTAATCATGTTAGGTCCTGGAAATTGGATTGTGATGCAGAAATTGAGGCTGAAAGTTCTTGTTAAACAGAGTTGTAGTTAAGTTATGTGTTTATCTTCTAAGAGAAGCAGTTAAGATTTACTGTTAGGCTGTGGAGTGAGGAGAAACCCAAGCTAACTGTAAGTTCTACCAATTAATAGCTATTTAACTTCTCTGTGCTTCAGTTTTCTTATCTGCAAAATGGGTATGTTAATACCTACCTTATAGGCATATTGGATAAATTAGAAGGCATATCACTCAATACAGTTATTATTATTCTAAAACAGAGCTATAAATGGTATTTTAATAAATGATCTTGTCAAAATGTAGTTTGTAAAAGTTGTAAAATGCTATTCTTAGAAAGAACACGTGTCAAAAATATATTTAACCCACTTATGAGGTAATAGTAAGAAGGTGCCAAGAGTACTGGAGCTGGGTATTGACAGGTATTTTAGAAACATGTGAAAATATATTTGCTACGTTAGAGAGAAAACTGGTTATATCCTACAGGGCAATAAAACCATAACTTTTGGGGTTATCTTCTCTCTCAGTCAAAAATCTATAAATTAGCATATAACTTCACAGTACCTAGGCTTGAATCAAATAGTAAATAAAGTTAAACACAGTCATGTTCTTCAAGAGTAGCATTCAGCAAATTAAGGCCCCTGGGTCAATGGTGCCCACCATCGATTATGGCAAATAAAGTTTTCTTGAAACATGGCCACACTTACTCATTTACATATTGCCCTTGGCTGCTCTCATGCTGCAACAGCTGAGCTGAATAGTTGCAAAGAGATAGGCAAAGCCAGAAATATTTTCTATCTGGTTCTTTACAGTAAAATAGTGCTGCACCCCTATCTAAAATAATTTAACAATCCCTGGGCATATGTGTTCAACAATATGCCAGTATTACATGGAAAGGTCAGGGGCCTCTTCACCCAGCCTTATTTTCACGTGTTGGATATTTTCTTACCAGTCTTACTAATGGAAGCTTTCTTTTTAGCCTGCATAAAACCAAGAACACATTCTCACTCAAATACTGGTACTTATTGAAGCCAAAAGATCCCAGTAATAATTGGAGTGAGCTGGGCCTCCAGGGAATGTGTATGACGGACAGGATTTACTCTTGTTTACTTTATTTGTGCCAGGCAGTGTGCTAAATGCTTTGCATGCATCATTTTATTAAATCTTCTAATAGCCCATTATGAAGGGGCTACTATTATTGAAAGTAGACAACTTCATCAAAGATTCATTCACTAAATGTCCAATTTGTAAAATTTGCTGAATAACCCACTCACCAGATGATTAAGGATGTTTTCCAAATTTGAGTTTTTTTCTTGAGGTTCCTGCAGCCAGTTGAACACAGGCCATTCCATCTATGTCAAGGGGTATGGACTGCCCACTCACACGTTTCATACCCCACCCTGAACTCACATCTGCCCCAACCTTGCACCTGGATCTCCCTCTTGCAGCATAACTGTCAAGCCCTCAACTATAGTATTTGCAACTTCTCTATGAAGCTCAAGTTTTAGATTTCAGACTTCTGTTCACTATTTCCATTTCTAAATGCCTTTGGTCTATGAATTTACAAAGAAGTGATTATTTAAGGATGATTCAGGACTATTGGGGGTTGTAATATATTCTACAAACCACATACTTTCAATGGAATTTGACAAATACTAAGCTAAGCTAGAAGTCAATAAACTCTCCAGGTTCCCTCTCATTCTTAATTCTGAAATGGGATGGACCATGATATGGTTTGGCTGTGTCCCCACCAAAATCTCATCTTTAATTGTACCTCCCATAATTCCCATGTGTTGTGGAAGGAACCCAGTGGAAGAGAATTGAATCATGGGGGCAGTTTCCCCCATACTGTTCTTGTGGTAATGAATAAGTCTCACGAGATCTGATGGCTTCATAAGGAAAAACCCCTTTTGCTTGGTTCTCATTCTTTCTTGCCACCACCATGTAAGATGTGCCTTTCACCTTCCACCATGATTGTGAAGCCTCCCCAGCCACGTGGAACTGTGAGTCCATTAAGCCTCTTTTTCTTTATAAATGACCCAGTCTTGGGTATGTCTTTATCAGCAGTGTGAAAACAGACTAATACAGAGTGGGTGGAAGAATTGAGGAGCAGGGGAGTCTACTCTGGCCAGGGTCCAAACAGGAGGATTTTAAGTGGAGGACATGGTCATCACCTCTTCCACCACCAAAAGAGAAGAAATCCTTCAGAGGTCCCACAAAACAGTCCAAATACTGGCTTTCCCCTATTTTAAGGAAGCCAGAGATGGACTCAAGGATCTTGAGCCCTGTAGTCAAACTAGTTCCTTCTAGTTCATTCTTCCCTCAATGAGCCCCCACACTCTTAATGCATGCTTTTTAAGCCCTCTGGGTTGCTCTGAACTGGAGCTTTACCCACAGCTACAGCAACACCAGGATGTCTTCTGGAAGTCATGGAGATGGTTCCCTTTGCTGGTTGCTAACCAGCAGCCCGTGATGGTCCCTGTTCTCAGCCAGGAATGGGGAGGCTGTGGGATGAAGTCATCTCAACAGAGGGCAAAGATTAGAAGATCCTGTCACTGCCAATGGGTGCCCAAACCTTGAGAACCCCCCCTTCACCAACAACCTTCAGCTCTAACTTGGAAGATATCCTGGGCACCCCACAAAGAAGGGGGTCGGGACAGTGACACATGCTTGTTTGATGATGTTGCCTGAACAAAACCCATTAGGTAATTTCCCATGGGTTGTATCTGGAGTAATGGCTGATGTGAGCTGTTACTCAATAAACAAGGGGAAGTGAAAGAGACTTCCTGTGCAGTTATAAATCATTTTAATTAGGCTGCTGTAATATAGTCCCGAACCACCATTAGGCTTTCTTATTATTGCTCTAAACTGATTTCTTTTCCCACCTCTCATTCACTGCTTACTTTTAAAGGGAAATGGTAGACTGTTGCTTATTTCAGGAAATAAGCACAGTTGTGAAATCAAGCCAGCCTCGTTGAAGACTCAGGTACCCGTTTTGCTTCTTTCAGGATTTCCCCTTAACCAACTTCAAAATGAATTATTATTTCCACATCTGCCCTCTCTGGGTCTTTGTTTCCCTATGGTAGAATTCATATCCTTCTTTGTGACTAGCTTATTTGCATTTATTGGTTTCTCCCACTGACTAGACCTGGGGTTGGCAAACTATGGCCCATGGGTCAAACCTGGCCCTGCTGCCTGGTTTTTTATGACCTACAAAGTAAGAATGGCTTTTACATTTTTAAATGGTTAAAAGAAGACAAATATTTTATGACATATGATATTACGTAGAATTCAAATTTTAATTTCTATAAATAAAGTTTTATTGGAAAACAGGCTAACTCATTTGTTTGCATATTATCTGTGGCTGCTTTAAAATGGCAATGTTGAGTAGTTGCAATAGAGACCTTATGTCCTGCAAAGCCTAAAATATTTACTATCTTGTCCCTTATAGAAAAAGCATGCCAATCCCTGGAATAAGTATATTGTAAGCCTCTTATAAACAGCAGTTAAGTTTCCATATTTCTCTGATGGCCTCTGTCCCTGAAGGCACCAAACCGCAGGGACATGCTGGTTACTGAACAGAGCATTGAGACTCACATGGATCAGAGTTTAACCTGAGATCTCTGCTTAATGGTTGCTTGCTTTACACAAGTGATTTCACTTCTCTGAGTCTCAATGTTCCCACCCACAACATGGGAATGAGTGTTTCTACCTCATAGAATTGTTAGAACTTTTACATGATTTAATGTAGATAGAATCTCAAGTACAATGTCTGATACATGTTAAGCATTCAATAAAATGGTGGTATTATTGTTACTGGTTTTACTAAGGGCAAGACATTTCTAACCCACTCTATTAAAAGAAAAAGCAGAGGGAAGAAACACACCTTGCCTTTCTCACCACCCCTTACATGTTCCTCTTTTGAGAGGAGTGATTATTTATCTAGGAGGTAGGGTTGAGCATGCACAGCCCAGCCCAGCCACCCACATCCCAGACTGCTTTGAGATATGTTTTCTGTCAGACACACACCTTTTCTGTCACTTTAGAAGCAGCCTTCCAGGGTGCTGGGGTGGGGGAAGAGTCCTGTGCCTGGCTATACAGTGCCTGGTTGTGTAAATTCATTTCAGAGCAAAATGTAAAGAAGCCCATGTATTCAGCAGACGAACTCTGTGTTTCCCAAGTCAGTTCCAGTTTTAGTGGAGCTGATGTCTTGATCATTGACTTTCTGATTTTGTTACCTATCTCTCAGTTGGTTTAGACCTCAGAAGGGGTAGCAAGGAGGGGCCTGTACTGCCCTCTAAAACAGTAACAGGTACACAATAAATTTTTGTTTTAAAAAATTTTTGTATGAACGTATGTTTTTATTTTTTTAAAGTTTTATTTCCATAGGTTTTTGGGGAAAAGATGGTGTTTGGTTACATAAGTAAGTTATTTAGTGGTGATTGGTGAGATTTTGGTATACCCATCACCTGAGCAGTATACACTGAACCCAATTTGCAGTCTTTTATCCCTCACACCCCTCCCACCCTTTCCCCCAAGTCCCCAAAGTCCATTGTATCATTCTTATGTTTTTGCATCCTCATAGCTTAGTTCCCACTTATGTGTGAGAATATGCAATGTTTGGTTTTCCATTCCTGAGTTAATTCACTTAGAATAATGGTCTCCAATTCCATCCAGGTTGCTGCAAATGCCATTATTTCATTCCTTTTTATGGCTGAATAGTATTCCATCGCGTTTGTGTATATATATATGTATGTATATATGTGTGTATATATGTATGTATATATGTGTGTATATATATATGTATGTATATATGTGTGTGTATATATATGTACACACACACGCACATATATATGTATACACACACACACATATCACAATTTCTTTATCCTTTCATGGATTGATGGGCATTTGGGCTGGTTGCATATTTTTGCAATTGTGAATCGTGCCGCTATAAACATGTATGTGCAAGTATCTTTTTCATATGACTTCTTTTCCTGTGGGTAGATACTCAGGAGTGGGATTGTTGGATCAAATGGTAGTTTGGGTACATGAAAAATTCTTATTAAATTCTTTATAACTTTTTTTTCCAGACCATAACGCACTTGAATACAAAGCAAATAAATTAAGAGCAGTCTCCAAAAGGGGGCAGGACAAGTCGGGACAATGGCCTTCTGTGCCTCCTAGGGTGGTCACCAGGGTTAACTGAAGTAATTTTTGCAAGGTTCCTGGAATATGATGTAAGCTATCATTATTATTACATGTGTTAAAATATTGCTCTCTGATTATATGTTATAGATGGATAATTATAAAAATAATTGGAGAACATCGTGTTAAGCACTTTCTACATACAGCAATCGTTGACCGCGGCCCTGTGGCATAATAGCTAGAACACAGTTCTGAGTAGATTACCTGCCCCCATCAGGCAGGCAAGAGAATGAATATGTAAAAAGAGAACTTAAAACAGCATCTAGTGTGCAGTCAATATACGCTATTTGTTGTTATTCTCTTCATTGTTTTTACTATCATGAGTATTACTGAAGGTTCCATGAGGCCTGTGCTGTGAATAGGTATTACTGTATACATTGTATAGAAACAGTAGAAGGTTAAGTAGCCTGGCCAAGGACACTGAAAAGGGAGAAGCACAGCTTGACTTGAATCTAGGTCTGTTGACTGCTAAATTACCTTGCTATTCAGCCACAACCTGGCAATTGCAAGCTCTGGAGACTCAGAACTTCCTACCTGCCCCTAAACAAGGGAACCAAATCAAAGCCCCGTGTACTTGCTCATCTTGTTCTCTCCACTCAGAAGTCTCTTTCACCCATCTGACCAGCCAACTTCAGCACTGAAAACCCCCTCTTGAAGCCTACTCTGACATTTACCCCATTTTATAATCCCCAGTCCCCAAAAAGCTAATGTCTTTTTCTCTGCACATGTTCCTTGGGCATTTTATCTGCCATGTCACTACTTTCACTTGCTCACATTTCACTAGAAATATTTGGAGGATGTCTCTATCACCTTTGATATTTTGGGCTTCTTGTGGCCTTTCCATTTCTAAATCCCTAGTGCTAAGCATGGTGCTTGGCACGTAGATCGATATTTGTTGCATTAAATATAAGAAATCAATAACTATATGCACACTATGGTGACCAGCTTACCCCAGTTTGCCTGGAGCTTTTCTGTTTTTAAAACAGAAAGCTCTGTGTCTCCCAGTCCTAGGTAAACTGAAACAGCTGGTCCCCCTAAAGTACACACTTGTACACATACAGATATACAGATATCTATTACGGGAATAGGCTCAGGCAAAACTGAGACCTGGCCCTCATAGAGGGATGGTATATATGGGAAAATGACTTTCCATTTACCCACTTTGCACTCAGGAATGTGCTGGGGTTGATCATGGTAATTTCCCCCCAGCAGCCAGGCAGGCACTGGCTAGAGTCTCCAGGGCAGCTGGAAATGGCCAGAAAGGTATTAATCTCCCTGAAGAGGATGGCACAGGTGAGCTGGTAGCTGCTTCTGCTGGAATCCTGCAGCCCATTGAGGTGGGATCAGCAGGAACTGGATGAGCAGGGAAGCCTTGCCCTGTGAGCTGTCCCCATCAGTAGGGTTATTCACCAGTTTCCATTCATCATGTCATTAACGCCGCGAAAAGAGCCCTTCACCAGTGCAAGTCTACTCACCATTCTGTTGCTGTTCTCCTGATGACTTCTCAGCTTTGGAATTTTTCCCACAAGGGTTGTCACTTTTGTTTGCCCGTGTTCCATTGACTTGATTCTTAGTTTCTCCAGATGTGTTTTTCTCAGCTTTGCCAGATGCGCCTTCTTCAGCCTGGCTTTTGGCTTCCATTTCCTTTTGCTGTTCCTCTGCGGCCAGGCGAGCCTTTTCCTCTGCTTCCTTCTTGGCCTTCTCCTCTGTGTCCATGGCAAGTTGGGAAAGGCACAGAAAAGAGAAAAAGAGGTCATGCCATTAGGAGAATGGCTTGTTTTAATACACAAAGAGTATCTAAGGTGTTTACTGAGTGTTTGGGTACATTTTTGCTTAATTCATCAGATTGGCATGTATACTTAGGAAACAAATAAAATAGGTTCATGATGATGTCATTCTGAAAATAGTCAGTTAGAGGAGGGGTCAGGGAGAAAATAATAAGGATTATAATTAATAAACCAATATTATAATGGTATTATTAATATCACCATTATTAATAGCTTCTATTGAATGTGTTCTCTCTGCCAAGTATTATGCTGAGTGTTTTTTGGGGATTATTTATTTTCATCCTCAAAACGACCTTACAGCAGCTACTGTTACTGTGACTCAATTTGACAAATGTGGAAATCAAGGCTGAGAGACATCATAAAACTTTCCCATAGCCACAGTAAAAACTGCAGCTTCATGTGGGCTTGCTTAAGACCTAGAGTTTAAACACAAACAATTGATTACAAAACAAAAAGGGAAAATATCCAACACTAGAGCAACTGAAGACAAACACACTGAGGACACTGTTTGTTAATTTAAAACAAGGAAGGGGATAATTGAGCCTTATGAAAAAAACGTGGTCTTCTAACTGTCCACAAGATGAGAGGTAGCCTTTAGTTTGGCCAGGTACCTGGTCTGTGTCTTTCCTTTTAATGAAAAAGATGCTAGCATTATTTCTAATCCAGTTGATTATAAAAGGGCTTGGCTCTGTGCTTAGTCAAAACCACAGCAGAAATGCATAGGTTAAGTATTTATGAAAAGATTGGTTCACTCATCCAACTCATATTTATTGAGCAGTTGTAGCATTAAGCACTATTTTAGGTACGAGGAATACAGCAGCAAGCAAGTCGATTTACAAAGAAGAGATCATAATTAAGTAAACAAATGACTAAGATACTTGCAGTTTGTAAAAAGTGCTTTGCAGAAAACCAAGCAGAGTAATATGCTGGAATATAATCAGCATAGGGGAGGGAAATTGCATTAGACAAGGAGGTGGAGAAGGAAGGCCTCCTTGACAAGGTGACATTTAACCAAGTCCTAAATGATGAACAGCTGGCCATGCAATAATCTGGACAAATAGTATCTCAGTCAGAGGAACTAGAAAATGCAAAGGCCATGAGGTAGAAATGAGCTTGGTATGCTCAAAGAACATTGAGTATGGTTAAAGTAAATTTAACAAGGGCTTAGTGACAGATGACGTGGTCAAATGACCAAGGACAAGCAGGGTTCAGATCATGCAGGGCTTTGGAGGCAATGAGGTGGCATTGCATTGTAGAGAATAACCTACACAGAAGACACACAACAGAGCCCAATCCTCCAAGGTTCTAGAGACTCATCCCATGTAGTGCTTAATTCACTCCAAAGGTCTTCCAGCCTGTGCCATCAACTTCCACTGGGAAAAGTATTATTACATTTTTCTCTACATGTGTTTTAAAATGCTCCACACATCATTATCAGGTGTTTTCTTTATTTCCTTTGTGTTAGCCTTGGTCCTGGAAAAAAGCTAACGCTCATAAATAATCCATTTGTTTTTAATCTAATGGACACCAGAGTGACTATGCATCTATCATGTTTCCCTTTGTTTTAGTTGCTAAAGAGCTCAAAGCCCAAATTTGGTCCAGTTTCACACGTTCACGAGGCTTTATGACATGTATTTTGTGAAAGTCTATGATGTCTGGTTTAGTCTACTTCTCCTGCCTTTATATTTGCTTACCTAAGATGTCTTCCTTAATATATTATGTTTTCGTTCATTGATCCATCCATCCATCCAAACCAATGCCCTAGCCTCATCCCCAAACAAATTAAATAAGATTCTGGAGAAGGAGGGGCAAGAATAGGATAGTTTGAATGTTTTCCAGGTGATTTAAACATACAGAGTTGAGAAGTACTGATTTAAATGTTAAATGTTCGCCATTCAGTATTTCATGACATTCTACTCCCCAAAAGGATGTATTTGTAATTTACATTGAAAAGGTGAGGAAAGATTTCTTTACAAACAACATAATTATGTGCATGTAAAGTATAATATGTCTTCTGGCCTTTATAGAAAGGTACAACTACAGAGTGAAAGAATGCTCTTGCAGAAGAAGATGGTGAGATGGCATTCTCAGTAGGATGCAGGACCACAGAAGGTCCCCTGGAATGTTCACTCAGGCTTTATCTCATCCTTCTTCAGTGACTGAGGATGGGGTTTAAATGTCATCCTTGCTACTGAATTCCCAGTGCTTAGCATGGTGCCTGGTGTGTAGCATACACTCGAAGTATTTGTTGACTAAATGAAATGTACCCTATGGGTGTGATTTATCCTATATGCAAGTGTAACCTTATCTGTATGTATCTTCATCAGTCCTCAGCAATTTAGACAGGCATAAAATACCGAAAATATATAAACTCTAAGTCTTATTCTGAAAGAGTAGTCATCTGACAAATGTTAGTTTCCTTAACCAATAATGTAGGTGAGTAAAAAGATGACTATTTTTACTACAGAGTGGGAAACTGAGGCAAGGAAGAGAAGAATTCATTCATACTCAGAATCTGGTATCAATTTTAGAAAATAATTTATAAGCCCCTCACAGAATCCCCACTGAATCCATGGCAAATTTTCAATATTCAAAATAACCCCAAGTTGGAAATAATTTTGAAAAAAACTGAAAGTATTAAATTCTGGTTTGCTATAAGAGAGTATAAAATATTATCTGAGCAAGAGAAATTCATTTGACAACTGAGTCAGACCAATTTCCCATGGGAAATCTAGCAAAAAACATACAAAAAACTGGTGGCAGGGCGTACATTTCAGAAACAAACCTGGTTTTCCCTCAACTGTAGCTATCGGGCAATTCAAGTTTACATGAATGAATGGTAGCCCTTCTGACATCATGATCAAATCAGATATGAGCCTATCCTACTGTATGATTTCTCTACAGCAATCATGTTCCAGCAGGTGGTCCTGCAGCTTTTCTACTCAATTTCTCTCTCTTAGTCACATCTCTGAGATAGCTGACATTAGTGTGATCGACTGCATGACACCCAAAGTGGTACAACTCAAAATTTGTAGACTGAAACAAGCAAGCACATAAATAAGAAAAAAGAAAATACATTGACAGGAGGTAGGTCTTTTTAACTGCAATCATATTCGTTTATATTTTCTGGGTGAAATTATCAGTATAGATGAAATTTTCATACAACAAGAAAAAGGAGTTGAGAACAGTTATTTTGTACATGCTCACAGGTTCCAATAACAGCAAGTATACAGAGAATTCACTTTTCAGGTCTTAGATTCAGCATCTACTAGGCTTCTTGACTAGTAGAAAGCAAGAGATGTGCAGTTCATTTCTGTTTCCTTTGGCTTCCCATGTCAGACTGTCTGTGGTGTTGGGACTTGGTATGAAAACAGCCAAGAGCAAGCAGCTAAGAGTTAAGATAGAGCAGAGCCCTCAAGATCCATAAATTTGCTTCCTCCCAGTGGAGAGCCAGTTCTACCCCACAATGCATGTCTGTACAGTTTTGGGGAAATACATTGATTTCTTTGTCTTCCTGAATAATGACACTATAGGGTCTCAGTTAAAAACCGTATTGGGCTAATTATCCCTTGATATAATTGTCTGAAATGCCTACTTAAACTACCTACAACCAGAGAGAGAAAGAGAGAGAAAAAACAGAGAAAAGAGAGAGCAACTGACCAGAAAACCCAAAATACTATATGAATTTTGACTAGTTCAAATCTCAGTTCTATACAAGAACAAAAGAAAGGTGCTTCTAGACATTTAAGAACATAGAAGGTGTTCCCGCTTCCTGAAAATTTTAGTCAAAGAAAGAAGTGCTCCAGCTGACAGAAAACTTCAATCAACATTAAAAACTCAAAAATGAGAAAAATATGCAAATGAATAATTATATATTGTAAATCACAATATTCAGTATCAGAATAAAATATTCAAAAGAAAGGCCAAATACAAGACAATATTATATTATGATCCCAATTTGTGGGCAAAATTTTTACTTATACGTATGTACAGAAAAGCAAATTAAAAAGAATAACATCAGAATTTTAATAATAGTTATATAAGTCTAGAGAGGTAATTAGTAATTTTCATTTTCTTTTATATATATATATATTTTATACTTCAACATTTGTAACCTAAACACGTTAGTCTTACATCAGAAAATAAGTGTTAAAAAAAAGTACTAAATACTAAATGGAAATTAATCAATATTGATTAGACTTGAAAATTGTTATGTCCATACATCTTTGGTTGGGAACAGTGATTTTTAACTCTAAGGGCTATAAAAATATTTATTTAATCTTTCCTAATAATTATCAGTTCTTGCCTACCTAGTTTTGTAAATCAGGTTGGTTAACAAAACCAAGACCCATTTCCAGTGCATTTACTAACAATACATGTTCAAGTGCCCCATGGAGGACAGCCTTTCTTGAAATCAGTGTCATCTGGAAAAAAAGAGCAACAAACAAAACAGCCACCACCAACAGAAAACAGATGCGAACTGGATTTCTTATTAGCACCAGTCAACCAGTCAACAGCATTACTGAGCTGCTAAGAATGTTATAAAATATTAGTTACAGGTTGCTATTTTCACCACCACCTGAACTTTGTATTCAAACCTCTAACCTTCTTTTCCAATTTGCATAAATAACAGTTACTACTTAGGTACCAACCTTGTGCAGGCTCCTTTCTCAGTGCTTTATAGGTATTATTTCTAGTCACCTCAATTCTGCGATGTACATTATCATCCCCAAAGTGAGTCTCAAAGAACCTATCTGAATTTGCCAAAAAAAACCCTTACAGTCAAGACTCAATTCTCTCTCCCCTTCCCTGCTAATTGAAATGTGCCCTGGTAACCAAACTATTCTCCCACAAAATATCTGTAACACCAGGCTCTGTGCCTTTGCCCAACCCCTTTCTTGTTGTTCCCATTTCTAAATACAACACCTCCTTCAGGTCTTAATCCCAGAAGTCTGCTACATGACGCCTTCCCAAACTCCCAAGCAGGACTACAGACAACTTCTTTGTGCTTCCAAAATAGTTCAAACATATAGTTATCTCTATCCCCATATCTAATGCATTTAAAAATTATTAGCTGTTTACATATCTGTTCCTTTTAAAGGGCCAGTTTTCTCCTGAAACTGTCAAATGCTTCCCCAGGTGATTAGTTTCTGAAGGTAATTTTAGTAAGCCAGATAATTGCAAACAAATTATTTTGAAGTGCCTCTTTAAATTGCATGTTGTCAGATATTGAATTTTCAAGTGTAATGAGTGTAATTGATTATAAGAGAGTGTTTCCTTGCAGATGATGCAGTAGCTGCCATCGCTGCTTGCAACGCCTGCCAACAGGGAGGATTCAAATGTTTAAAGCATTTGAATGGACTAGGAGAGGGTGCACTTAAAATATGGAAGGGGTGTTGGCTCCCTCCATAGCTCAAGGTGCAACATCTGTCCTGAAACGATAAGGGTTCAATTATGCCCTAAAAGTGCCATAAATATAAACCCTTTGCCTCACCTGAAATGAGCAGCCACTTGAACGGAATTTTATGGACAAGTCACAAAATTGGACAGAATTTTGTGGACAAGCCTTTGAATCACTCCAACAGTGAGGGTGCTGCTTTCCTACACTGGAAGCAGAACCCCCAGCCTCAACCCGATGTATGGGAACCAACACTGCTAGAACATGCTCTTACCCACCGTCCCCACCCTTCTCACCTGGTATACTGACACCAGGAGGGTAAAAATGTGAGATGTTGTGTTTGGGGAGGGGATGATGTGTTTTTGTCTGATGTGAGGGCCTAGGGCTTAGGCTGGTGGTGCCAGTGGCAACTTCAGGGCTTTGACTGAACTTCCATTCTTCCTTTGAATGAAATTCTGTAGTAATGTCTTGTCCCCTCCCCTGCCACAAGATTGTGAGCTTTGAGGGCAAGGATGTCTGTTACTCATCTCTGTACCCCGGGCACCGGGCACAGCCTGGCACACAGTAGGCATGCAATAGATGTTAGCAAAAGCTGACTCTTGTTGAAGGCTCACCTCCAGGAAGCCCCGTCCCCTCACTGGGCTCCCAGAGCCACCATGTCTTTGTCCCCACCTGGAATCAGGCAACACAGACCCCTTATCTCAGGTTTGTGCTACCTGTGCACAAGGGCATCTCTCCCTAGTATGATAATGTAGAATGTACCGATCATGGAGGACATGCTTAGTAGTCACAAATGCACATATGAACAAAGGAATTTAAGCTTCTCAAATCATACAAATTTCCATATTTTTCTGTTGATAGTACCAAGGGCCACAACTTTTAGTTTTGATGATGTCTGCTTCAGGGAATTTCTGTTTACCGACAATTTACCATCATCTCAGAAGATCAGTTATATGGTTTGAGCAATGCATGAAGAGAAACTGAGAATATGAAAGGAATATAAAAATGCCTGTAAGAAAATTAAATCTCCTTATATCCCAACATAATGGCCAAGGCAAGGGGACTATTAGCGGGTCTTTACTTAGGTAAAAGAAGAAATAAAAGCCTCACAGTTGTGCCACATGACATCATGTGAAAACGACAAGATGTTTAGCAGAAATCAAGAAATAATAACACCCATGTCCTGTAGAGTCTTCATACCAGAAAAAGGAGTTTAGTCTCACAGCATAAAGGGAATCATGTCAGGAGGCTTGCAGGTCTGCTGCATTTTATCATGCATTGATTCGTAGATATTATGAAGATCAAAAGATGGTAGATTCTAACATTCAGCAATTTGAATCTGCATCCTGAGCAACTGTGCTTTATTTGTAACACACATAACTCAGAGAAGACAACCTTGTTTTATGCTGAATTGCTTTGGACAGGTCTGTGGCATGTTACCTTTGGGTACCTTGGCCCTCCATCTCTCCCGATTGATGTGCACCACTTCGGTCCAAGTAGCTTTAAAGCTCTTATAGTCAACGGGGATGACAGAATTGTTGATCGGGGCACTTCCCTCTGAACCAGAGCTCTTGACACCTGATCGCTTGGCATCTGACGAGTTGATGCTATTCAAACTGGAAGAGAAAAAAATCATACCGAAGAAGAGAGTTAGTGTTTGGAAAATGTCTGCCAATGAGCAAGCCCAGGAGAGGAATGGTTAGCACTCCTAAAGTTATTGCTGTGAAATTTCTGGATCCTGAGGTTTATAATTATTCTATTTTCCATATATGACCGGTGGGAAATTGTGAATTTTCAGCAGGAAAAACATCAACATTGCAGTCTCAAGAGTCTCTATATTCTTCATATTTCTTCTTTGCTATTTGGCCTCTTCTTTTTTCCCAATAACCAGAATCCCCTCATGTGAATTTTCTCTGCTCTGTTCTCTGAAACTGACTAATTTGAACTGGGACATCTACTTAATTCCACAGTTCACCTACCTGCTTCCACACTGACCACTTTTCCAAGTTACCTAGCAACTTGCTCCTCTTTCTTTCCAGCTCTACCATTCCCCTGCAAAGGTCTTTCTGATCCCAGCATACCCAAGTCCAGGGGAAGTGATAATTTCCTTAAGTTGCTGGAAGAAGATGGAAATGCGGACAGCATGGAGATTGTGAGGGACTAGGTCATGCAAAAGACCTTATGGGTAACTTTGTAAATATTAGAAAGCACCATCTTTCTGGAAAATCTCAAAGAAGTAACTACTGCTACCAAGTGGTTAAAGAAGTGACTGGTAGGAATACAAATTCATGATGGACTAGACAAGCAGAATATATTTCAGTCACTGCCTGAAGAGGTATGGGGCCATGGGGACTCTGGCAGGGGGCTCTGTCCTCCTTGTTAGCAAACTTAAGAGGGTCTATCCATCTGGAGCATCCCTGGGGTCCCCTGTCCTAACGCCTGTCTTTCTTTACTCCTTTTCCTGCTCTTTGCTTCTTTTCCTATTCATTCCATTTCTCTTCTTCCCCCTTTATGACAAAGCCCACTGTTTTACATGAACAAGGAGATTAGTAGTAGTCGTAATAGCAGTAGTATATCTAATAAAGACTTTATTGTAGCTAGCACTTCCTCTGTTCTAGATCCTGTTGTAAGGTTTAACACAGATTTAACAACTTATTTAGTCTTCCCAGCCACCTCTGAGTATTATAATCCACGTTTTCTCAGATGGGGGAAGTGAGACAATTTGCCTGCGATTGCACAGCTAGTAAGTGATGAGGTCAGGAGTAAGTGATGAGGACCTGCCCTTGATATAATGATGTGGTGGTAGAAGGTGATTTCAAGCTTTCGATTCTTTTTCTCTACTTCGTTCTTTGTGCAAACCTTGAAATGAAAGTCAGTTTCATTTCTTTGTAAGTACTCTTGATGAGTGGTACTGTCTTTGTGGAGTATTACATGAGCAAAGATTGTCTGGGCACAGCAGGTAAACATGCAGCAAATGGGGTGGCGGAGGGGCAGTACCAGGTGCCTGCTGGCCATGATTTAGACCTTGGTCACCTCTTACAGTTTAGCCTGGAGAGTACGGATAATGCAATTTCAACTCCTCTGAGAAGAGGAAAGAGGCAGACAAATTTTTATGAGAAGGAGCTAAGGCAAATGTCATTATGAAATACCATCCCCATCCCCAGCAAAAGAAGAATTCTATCCTCAAGGACAGGCCAACCTCACCCTCAGCCCTCAAGCTTCCCCACTGACCTCGAACGCCTCTGTCCTGTCCCACCAGTTTGAGAGGTTTCATCGATTAATGGACTCACAATCTTCTCAGTCATGTCCGTAAGCACAGTGAAGGTGGGTTCCACGATGAAATCAATGAAACCTGAAGAGAAACAGCAATGCTTCAGAGGAACCACATATTACCTTGGGCCTTTCCATACTTTCCAGAAGAAACTGATCTAGAAGTTCCAGATCAGATTAAAAGAGAATGGGTTGATCTTATGTACTTTATGTATTCCTTGATTTGAATATATTACATGTCAGTTTCATTTCTCCTACATAACTTCCTATGACTTTTCAGGATACAGTTCAATAAAGCGCCTAAGAAATACATACTCAACACCCACTACAGAACAAGCACTGTGATAAGAGCTGTGTAAAAGACCAAGACTGAATAACACAACCTGCCTGAAGTTGTGACATTTGAGCTGAACCCTTAAGAATGGGTGGAGAGGAAGATGTGGCTATTTACTCTGGGTGGTGGGAATGGAAAAAGCCAAGTGACAGAGATGGGAGGGTGTAAGATGTGTCTGGGGACTGACTAGGGAGTAGGGATTCTTTTGGATTTGGGGAAGGAAAGCTTGGGAAGTCAGGTTATTGACAGTTCTAGGAAGGGAGGCTTCTAAGTGTTCAGATAGAGGGTTGGGACTTAGGTGGACACTGGAGGCTCCTGGAGATGTTTGAGCTGCATTGTCATAAGAGTTTTTAAATGTTCTTTGGAAAGTTAATCTGGCAAGATAGATAAGAAGGAAGAAAGCAGGAAGGGAGAAGGATGAGAAAATCATTTAGAAGCTATTGCAATTGTTTAAACAAAAGATAAAGAAGGCTGGAACCAGTGCCACTATAAAGTGGAAATGCAAAGCAGGCACGGATACCTGCACAGCAGGAGGTGGTACTGCCTCTGTATGGGATCTGCCAAAGACACTCCAACAACAAAGCAGGGAAAACAGAAAATAGAAGGAGAATATGGCCGAGAAAAGACAATGGGCTCAGTTTCAGATTTGCTGACTTTGAGGTACAGGGGGCACATCTAGATGGCAGAAGGCAAACAGAGTTGGAAGAAACAGGATTGGAAAGTCAAAGAGGGCTCAGACCTAGAACTATACCTTTGTAAGATCACCGTGCTAGAGAGATGGCTGAAGTCGGGCTACAGAGATTGTCCCAACAGCTCAGACACCCAAATATTCTGCGACAATCAGGAGAAAAAAATAGGAGCTGAAGCTAGTGGGGATGGTGGTAATTCATTACACAGCCACATGAAAACTGGAATGAAACTAAATATCAACCAGAGTAAATGTTGCCCATTCTCCTTCGAAGGGCGTGTTTGGAAATGTATGAATGCATATTTAGTTTTCACAATGGCCCAGGTAGAGGTAAAGGTGGCATTAATGCTCAGCAGTAAAGGATGTTAAAAGTCCTGCAATGTAATTGACAAAACAAGAATTGTCTCAACCAAATACCAATAGTATCCTGATTGATAAGGAAACAGTGATAGCCAAAAGTGTATTATGGTTAACACAGTGTTGTAATTGTGTATGTGTAGTATGTACTGTGTATTACGGTTAATTATAGTGTAGTTTTAAGCTGAAACTAAAGTATTTGATGACACCATTTTTGCCTTTTTTTTCCTGACAAATTAAGCTCAACATGTCCAAACCAGAACTAACTCATAAGCTTCCCCACAACCTTTGTAAATGGGATCATGGTCCAACCACTTAATCTAGAGTTCTGCCTTTATCTCAGCTTTGCGTTCAGCCAAATCCTTGACACCTTATGTGCTACCTCTCTTCTGGAGAGGCCCTGTTACTACCTTAGTTCTGATATTCATCATCTCTTCTTTGTAATCCTGTAGGAGGCACTCAACTACTTTCCTTGCCTCTAATCTTACTGAAAATCCTCCAATTAATCCTCTATGCTACTGGCAAAGAAATCTTCTAAAAACAGGGTTGGCAAACTTTATCTGTAAAGGACCAGATAGTTATTTTAGACTTTGCAGGCCATATCATCTCTATCAAAACCACTTAACTCTGCCACTGAAGTGCTAAAGCAGCCATAGACAATATGTAAATGAATGCACTTAGCTGTGTTGTAATAAAACTTTATTTACAAGAACAGGTGGTAGGCCAGATTAAGCCCACAGGCTAAAACATAAATTTATATATTTTTAACCTCACTTAAAATTCTTTAGATATGCCCTCATTTCCTACAAGAAAGTATAAACACATGCTATTATTAACACTATATAAAATCTGGTCTTGATACGTCCCTCACTACATCCTACTCCGTACCCAATGTTCTTGCCATATGGAAATGTTTAGAATTTGCTGACCATACCAGGCAGTTTTAAGTTTCCCTGCTTTGTATATGCTACATTCTCTGCTTGGAATACCCTTCTACCCACCCCTAGCTCACCTCCAACACAGATCACCATTTGCCCAGACAATGCCTATTCACTTCTTGGGACTCAACTCAAATATTACCCCTTAATAAACCTAATGGTTCACACATTCTGTTGTGTACCTTATTGTACTATGTACAAAAGTCTACCTTAGCATTATAACATTCTAATAGATTTTTGTTTTTGTAACATTTTGCCCATAACCCAATACTGGTTTAATGTCTTTGAGAGCAGGTACCATGTATAATTTGTCTTTGTTCCTATAACATCTATTATCATGTCTAGCAATGCCCAATATATGAAGACTCAATATACATTATAAAAAAAGCATAAGCGCTCAAAACACAAGTAGAAAAATGCCTAATTCTTATTGAATTTTCTTAAATGATTTCAGACTCTTCAAAGGTAGAGATCACTGACAACATTTAATTTAGATAGGGCACTGGTGTCCTCTCCCATAGATGAAGATTTTTTAAATGCATATATTATGGTTATTAGCAATTCAAAATTTATCCTTACCTAAAAAAAGTGCTTTAAAGAAAAGAAAGGATGGAAGGAAGACAGGAAAGAAGGAAGAAAACATTTTAAAGGATCCATTCATGGAAGTAGATTCAACCAGGAAATGGGGCTGTCCTGAAAACAGAGCTAGAAGAAGCAACAGTGAGTAGAAATGCCTTGTCAGCTTACAGTCCTGCATGCAGAATGGACGGATGGAGTAGAATGGGCTTCCTGCCAATGACACTTGCTATCTCCTTGGAAAGTTGGGGCCCCCTCTTTCTCTTGACAGGGAATGACAGAGACACCAAGAGTGCCATTGTCCAATTCTCCCATGAACAAGCCACATAGAAGAATAGACAGTGGTTCCATAAATCAAATCAGGCAGAGCCATGAGCACAACATGGCAGAATGCAGCCAGTTTCCCAGGCAAAGAACCGCTGGGATCATCTGTGCTTACTTCTACAGGCTTCCTGCTTTGGTGCTTCCTTCTATTCAAAGAGCTGGCAAACACGTACCTACTTGTGACTGAGCAACCATAGTGGACTTTCGGTCACACAAAGGAGAAAAAGGCAGCCCCAGCTCTGCTTCTCTGTCACCCTGGAAAAATAAAAGGTCATAGTAAATTAAGGAACAGTAGGCTGGGTCACCCAGATTTCATTTAGCGACTTCTGCTCCCACGGAGGCCACTGGTCTTTATTTTAATTATTACAATTACATTATATAATAAGTCTTTATGGAGACTGGTTCTCTACATAAAAGACCACAAAAGGCTGAAGCCCTCTGGGATCCAATAGTTCCACCCAACTGCAAAGTTCATGTTGCTGTAAAGAAAGCCTCATTGGGCAGTACTAGGACCTCCATGGAAAATAGGGCAACAGGCAACATATCTTGTGGCCTGCAGCCAGCGCTGAAGGCAGAATTTCTGTGTTTTCTCAAGTCATCCTGGGTCAACCTGTGGCCTTTGCCTAGCTACTGAACTCCTCCCAGATGTGGGCAGTGTCTGAAACTAAAATTCAAACTGGACTGATTTAGATTGATTCTCCTAGTGCTACCTAAAGCCACACACATTTGAAGCAAGTGCTTCTGGGTTCTTAACCTCAGAGACCAGTCCATAATGAAAAGTGGACCAAAAAGAGTCAGAATAAATAATTGCTTGTGTCTACGAAGTTAGACAACAATAAAACACAATTGTCTGACCAATATATTCTCAATTTCACCAAAAAGCATCACCATAATAAGTATTATGAAAAGTCTAAATAATGATGGAGATGTTTTCTAAAAACTTGGGCCAGAGGCTTAATACTTGTCATACCCCCAGAGGAAAGGAAAAAAAAATATATCACCCTTCTTATAGTAGTGAAGCTGTGCTAATTCATTTTACTGGCTCAGGATAATAGCTACTGACTTGTGCTTGAATCCCTTTCTCCTACTAGATGTGAGATAGATCATAGGTAAGTTATTTTCCTTCCATACATTTCAGTTTTTATCACTTGCTAAATGTGGGATAGTAATCTCTACCTCATAGGGTTATAAGGATGAAAGAGAAAAATGCATGTAAATAAATAAAAAGAACTACTGTTGTTTCCCAATGGGTGGCTCTAATATTTAAGGTCAAGATTCGAGAAACCTTTAGTGAATTTGTTCACCTAATACCCTCCGACTGTAATAAGTACTGTCAATAAATTAATTTAATAGCAAATAAAGGGTAGTAACAACCTGCAACCAGGCCTGGTTCAAAACTGGATGATTCTTCTTTTTAAGGCATGCTACCAAAGAGAACGGATGTTGGCTCACATGTAGCATTAACTGAAAGGACGGAAAAGGAGTGTGTGTCTGAGGAAGCTCAACAGTGGGGTCACAGTGGGAGCTGGGGACATCCAAGGGTCTCAAGAATAGTCCCTAAGTGGCTCAGTTCCTTCTGCACCCTCTTCCTATATAGATACCCCAGTGGACACAATGGCTTCTTTATTTCAAGTACGCTCTACTGAAAACTGCTCCTCAAGTGGCATGATAAAAATGATTTCCTCCTGAGTGATTTCTACCTAGGTGATATGTAGAAAAGGAAGTGTATTTATAACATAAATTCTAGTGATGTAGACGGTTTGGTGGGATAGTTCAGCTAAAACAAATAAAACCCTTTTTATTCCCATGTAGCAGGGATACAAATTGTTCTGTCAGTACATTTTAATGGTGAGGGTGTGAACACTCTCCATTTGACTATTAAAATATAAACACTAATTTGGATTTCATTACTGAACAATCACCTGATACTAAATAACTCCTAATTCCACGAACTTGTCCATATCCAAATATACACATAATTTACATGCTTTGTATTTAATTGAACTGTGTAGACTCGACTAATAAAAGCTTATTTTTAAAACAGAGGTAATTGAATTCCCTTTGGAAAGCAGATATACTTACGAATTGAAAAAAAAACAGTGCTGATAATAATGTTGAGGAATAAATTTCTACTTATGAGTCCAACTTGAGTGATAACACAATACTGTATGACTCTATAGCTATAGCTTAAAATTATTCATACACTTCCTCTTTATTGAAGAGGTCAACATTTTCAAAAGAGGGCAAAAGTCTCTATTTACACAAAGGATTTTTAAAAACTCACTCATTTTTTTTTTCCAGGACAGCTCAGAAAAATAAGTATCATTCCTGCAGTAGGGGTTAAGATAACTCCAACTGACAAAGTCATGTAGTTGGTATGCAGAAGGAAGATAATGAATATTTGTTAAATAAATGAAAAGACTAATTTGGTTAGAAACACTCAAGTTCCTTTGGCCACTCAGACATTCATGACAGACAAACTAAAGAGTGCAGTTAGGCAAGTAGCTATTCACCAAACCCCTATTCTTCTCCTCCTCCATTTCCTGTCTACACAGCTAGACTCCACTGCCTAGAATCACTGCCAGTTAGTGCTCAATAACAGAACAAGAGAAGGGATGCATTTCTACCACAGTTCAGCCCTACAATATCTCTTATGCCTACTTCTCCATGTTTTCCCCAGTTTGCTGGTTTGATGTAGACAAGCACTTTGGAAGCAAGGTAGATGGCAGAATATGGTCTAAAATCATTGCTTATCATAGAACCACCTGCCAATCAAGAAATATGAGTCCTATACTGTACATGAGTGAGTTCAAAACTTCCATTTATGTGTGTTGTTATACATTTGGGGGTAGCTATATGTAAGCAGCAAACCAGTCAAAAGAAACAAGGGCTCCATCTGTATTGGAAGTTCACAGAGAAGATGGCACCTGCCAATGCAAGAGCTTCCAAAGACATTTAAGTAATATCTCAAGTGAGTCTTTTCAGGAGAAATGAAGAAAAAGGAAACGTTTGGGAAAGCAACAGAAGGATCAAGTTGAACAAAGCACAGCAATGTATATCCTTCTTTCCCGGGGAGGGAGGCACAAATATAACATATGAGAAAGGCATTGTGATGTTGGATTTAAGATAGCATAGTAAAGTTTTAGCTCTTTCAGAAATTATCACCTCAAAAATAAGGAGAGTAAGAAACAGAAATGCAATCACACATCCTAGGAAAAATCTATAATCTAAAATCAAAACTATATGAGAAAGTGCTGCCAAATGCTGTAAATATCAGAGAGGAATAAGGCAAGATGCCAAGAGGCTAGGTAGAGAATAGACATTGAATTGCAAGAGGCCCTATAAAAGTAAGGAAGAAGTAAAGGCACACACACACACACACACACACACACACACACACACACACACACACACACACACACACACACACACGCACATACACACCGCTTCATAGGACCCTAATAATAAACCAAGGACAATTCTAGATAGCTTAGAATACTACTGCTCTGATTGCCCTGTGGTACAAATCTGCAAATAGTTGGTCTGAAAAGCATACATTTCACTCAAAGATTGTAAATAATAATAATAAAGTGAAGAAGAAAAGACAGGAGGAGGAGAAGGGGCAGAAAGAAGAGTAGAAGGAGGAGGACAAAGAGATGATGGAGAAGATGGAGGGGAAGAAGAAAAAGGTGAAGAAGAAGAGGAAGGAAGAGATAAAAGAAAAAGAGCAAAGGGAGGAGAAGGAAGTATTATACCATCAGCAGCAGAAGCAAGAATAAAGAACTTCAAACAAACAACAGATGGGGAACACTCATCAGATAAATGGTGCCACTACTAACAGAAAGAAGCTCCTGAAATCATTAAGAACAAGGGCTCAGGAGAATGAGACCTAGCAGAGCACAGGAAAGACACTGAAAAGGGAAGAAAACTAGAACTATCACATTAATGCAGATTGTGCTGGAAGCAGCTCAAAGGAGAACTGAATTGAGAGAACTGAATTGATAAAAATAAAAAGGCCAGTGAAGGCACTATAAACAAAAAGAGAAACAATAAAACAATCTGATAATTTCATAGAGAACAAAGGAAAAAACTCACCAACACGTGTAATAAATAAAAATGGAAAAAATACCATAGACACGGATTAAATTAAAAGAATTGTAAGAGATGTTTGCAAAATATAAAATTGTACAGCAATATGAAGAAAATGAACCTCACAGTTTTTACAACATGATATATTTACCAACGAGGTGAACTTATACTTCTTTAAAGTCAATATTTCATCAAAAAGTACCCTGAGGCAGTGGCTTGGATTTTGTAAATTATGGTTATAAAACTGAAGATGTAACTTACTCTCTTAGTAAACCATGGAATATGTGGTCCATCAGCACTGAGACTATGCCCTTATTTTAAAATGTAACCCAACTTTCCAAATGTAATTTTTAAAAACACTCTATAGTGCCATTGAGATTTCCCATTTGAATTGTCCAGTTTAAAATCTATAGTTAAGAGCTGAGGCAGCATTTCTCTTACATGTGTTACTTACTATAGCTTATGGCATCTAGGTTAAAATATTAAGTCAATAAAAATAATTTACTGAATTATAATTACTAAAAAATAGTTCCAGTCCAATGAGTTAACAGTCCCTTCCCAACAGGCAAGAAATTCAATATGGTTATTTTCATATTGCCTCTAGCACATTTTTATTCGAGTATATGTATGTGCAAACAAGTTTTCCTTTACGAGGAAAAAATGTTCATATGTTTAAGTAATTCATTTTTACTTTCTCATAATTAGAAAAAGAATCACTTTAATACCTCAAACTATATGAGTTAGCTATTATCTATCCTTTAGTCATGGACAAAATACTCCTAGCTGTAGAGGGTATGTTATGGTTTGGCTGTGTTCTCCCACCCCAAATCTCACGTTAAATTGTAGCTCCTATAATTCCCATGTGTTGTGGAAGGGAGCCCGTGGGAGATAATTGAATAATGGGGGGAGTTTCCTCCATACTGTTTTCATGATAGTGAATAAGTCTCATGAGATCTGATGGTTTTACAAGGGGAAACCCCTTTCACTTGGTTCTCATTCTCTCTCTTCGCTGGCTGCCGTGTAAGACATCCTTTGTTTTTCCTTTGTCTTCCACCACAGTTGTGAGGCTTCCCCAGCCATGTGGAACTGTGAGTCAATTAAACTTCTTTCCTTTATAAATTACCCAGTCTTGGGTATTCTTTATCAGCAGCATGAAAATGAACTAATACAGTAAATTGGTACTGGTAGAGTGTAGCTCTGCTGTAAATATACCTGATATGTGGAAGCGACTTTGGAAGTGCGTAACAGGCAGAGGTTGGAACAGTTTGGAGAGCTCAGAAGAAGATAAGAAAATGTGGGAAAATTTGGAACTTCCTAGAGACTTGTTGAATGTCTTTGAACAAAATGTTGATAATATTGACAATGACATCCAGGCTGAGGTGGTCTCAGTGGAGATGAGGAACTAGTTGGGAACTGGAGTAAAGATGATGCTTGCTGTGTTTTAGCAAAGAGACTGGCAGCATTTTACCCCTGTCCTAGAGATCTGTGGAACTCTGAACTTGAGTGAAATGACTTAGGGTATCTGGTGGAAACAATTTCTAAGCAGGAAAACATTCAAGAGGTGACTTGGGTGCTGTTAAAAGCATTCTGTTTTAAAAGGGAAACGGCACATAAAAGTTCAGAAAATTTGCAGCATGATGATGCAAGAGAAAAGAAAAACCCATTTTCTGAGGAGAAATTCAAGCCTGCTGTACAAATTTGCAGAAGTAACAAGGAGCCAAGACAATGGGGAAAATGTCTCTAGGGCATGTCAGAGACCTTCCTGGAAGCCCTCACATCACAGACCAAGAGGCCTAGGAGGAAAAGATGGTTTTGTGGGCTGGGCCCAGGGTCCCCCTGCTGTGTGCAGCCTAGGGACTTGGTGCCCTGCATCCCAGACGCTCTAGTCATGGCTAAAAGGGGCTACGTACAGCTCAGGCCATGGCTTCAGAAGGTGCAAGCCGCAAGCCTTGGAGATTTCTGCATGGTGTTGAGCCTGCAGGTGCACAGAAGTCAAGAATTGAGGTTTGGGAACCTCCACCTAGATTTCAGAGGATGTATGAAACCACCTGGATGTCCAGGCAGAAATTTGCTGCAGGGGCAGGGCCCTCGTGGATAACCTCTGCTATGGTACTATGGAAGCAAAATGTGGAGTTGAAACCCCCATACAGAGTCCCTACTAGGGCACTGCCTAGTGGAGCTGTGAGAAAAGGGCCACTGTCCTCCAGATCCCAGAATGGTAGATCCACTGACAACTTGCACCATGTGCCCGGAAAAGCAGCAGACGCTCACTGTCAGCCCATGAAAGCAGTCAGGAGAGAGGCTGTACCCGGAAAACCCACAGGGAAAGAGCTGTCCAAGACCATGAGAACCCATCTCTTGCATCAGCATGACCTGGATGTGAGACATAGAGTCAAAAGGAGATCATTTTGGAGCTTTAAGATTTGACTGCCATGCTGGATTTTGGACTTGCATAGGCCCTGTAACCCCTTTGTTTGCCCAATTTCTCCCATTTGAAATGGCTGTATTTACCCAATGCCTGTACCCCCATTGTATCTAGGATGTAACTAATTTGCTTTTGATTTTACAGACTCATAGGTGGAAGGAACTTGCCTTGTCTCAGATGAGACTTCGAACTGTGGACTTTTGAGTTAATGGGGAAATGAGTTAAGACTTTGGGGGACTGTTGGGAAGGCATGATTGGTTTTGAAATCTGAGAATATGAGATTTGGGAGGGGTCAGAGTGGAATGACATGGTTTGGCTGTGTCCCCACCCAAATCTCATCTTAAATTATAGCTCCCATAATTCCCACATGTTGTGGGATGAATCTGGTGAGAGATAACTGAATCCTGGTTACGGTTTCCCCCATACTGTTCTCGTGGTAGCGAATAGGTCTCATGAGATCTGATGGTTTTATAATAGAAAAATCCCTTTCACTTGGTTCTCATTCTCTCTCTTTGCTGGCCATCATACAAGACATCCCTTTACTCTTCTGCCATGATTGTGAGGCCTCCCCAGCCATGTGGAGCTGTGAGTCAATTAAACCTCTTCCCTTTATAAATTACCCGGTCTTGAGTATGTCTTTATTTGCAGCATGAGAACAGACTAGTAGTACAGGGTGATATTGCAAAAGTATTATCAAAGAAAGCATATGACACGGGGAGTGGAGATTTGGAGAACATCCTCCTACTACTATTAGAAAAACAGCCTTTGGAAAAATAGCTCAAAAGAAGCTCTTGGTGAAGGATGATTTTGCAGAGTCACCTGTATAGTTCTAGTTTCCCCCACACTATGGAGTCCCTTTTGAGAACTACTCTGGGAGGCTGAGCAATGACTCTGCAAAGAGAATTAACCATAAACTAAATTTTGTACCTGTTGACATACACATATAATAGCTGCGGGGTGCTGCGGCATGTGTGTGTGCATGTGTGCATGTGCACCATAGACAGAGTGAAGGAAATTCTTTGCATTTCCTAACAAAAGGGTCTTAAGAAAACATCTGGTCCAACCTTATCCTAAATCCTTCCCTCTCCCCACTCCCCCAACATAAATCACAGATAAGACCATAGGGAATTAGAGAAGCAATTTGATTAGACTCAGGCCATAAATCAGTTGAAATAAACTCCAATAAAGGGTCTTCTGGCATTTGTTTAATGTGCTGTTAACTCTAGCCCCACTTCATTACTAGATAGTTTCAGAAGGAAAACACACACAAAGGCAAACACACACACAGGTGCCTTCTACAATTTCTCCATTCAGACTTGAAACGTAAGAGTAAGAATTACCACAATCTAAATTTATTCAGAAATCTAAATAAATAGCAAAAGAGCCCATCTCTTGTCAGTTTGCGGGATGAAGTTGTGACTCATGTTATTAAGTAGTGTTTTATGGAATCTGAAGTCTCTGAATCCATGCTGTTGAACTTCTTTTCTTGAATTAGCAAGAATTAACTGAATTAGCTGTATTAACTTGAATTTATTACAATTTAGGTCCCCAAATCTATGTATCATGCCTTCAATCTCAGGCCCGCATGTCTGAATGCAGATGTTTGAATGGCAGCACCTCTAGAGATAAGGTTAGCGCATGTGCCTGAGCTGCAAAGACTTTGGTCTTGGTGCTATGCATTTATTTCCCTTTCTATTTCTCTAGTTCTATGCATTTTTAAAATTTGTTTTTAAACAATTTATAATAATTAAAGATCCTGCCTATTCTTTTTTTCTTTTTCTGAGACGGAGTCTTGCTCTGTCACCAGGCTGGAGTACAGTGGTGCGATCTCGGCTCACTGCAACCTCCGTCTCCCAGGTTCAAGCAATTCTCCTGCCTCAGCCTCTCAAGTAGCTGGGATTACAGGCACCCGCCACCACGCCCGGCTAATTTTTGTATTTTTAGTAGAGATGGGGTTTCACCATCTTGGCCAGGATGGTCTCAATCTCCTGACCTCATGATCCACCCGCGTCGGCCTCCCAAAGTGCTGCAATTACAGGCATGAGCCACTGCACCAGACCGATCCTGCCTATTCTTATAGACAACACAACTCTGGAATTTAGGATGTAGTGAAGTTTAAATATAATTGGAATAGTAGTTTCTAGTGATTTCGTGACCCCAAATTGCCACATCTGGTTTGGAATTTTGCATCATGGACTTGTCCACTAGAAAGAAACAACCCAACCAATTATAATAGAGACATGAGTTCAAGATTAACATCTTAATCCTATAGGGTGATGCCAAAGTAACTGTCATTTTGTCGAGCCACTAGAAAAAAAAAAAGTAAAAGAACCCCACAAATGACATTTTGACAAAAGACCGCTACAAGGAAATACTTTTTTCCCCCAAACAGAAATGCATAGGATAAAAATACCATAATGTCCTAAAAAGCAGTATTTAGGTGAGATTCAAATATCACATGACCAAGAGGCAAAATAATCTGTGGAGCCCCCCTCCCCTCTCCAAAATTACTGTAATCTCAATAGTCCTTATCCTAGCATTGCTGAGATATAAAACTCATAAAATATCCAATGATGAAAGCCCTGATGGAGAGAGAGCAACAAGGTACCTGTCTGAAGAACTCCTCCAGGAGTGACATTGTCCAGCGATGATGGAGGTCCCATGCTTTTGCTGGATGGCTAATATCTGCTGTATGCAGCATAAGGGATAAGGCTTTTGGCTTTTCAATGCTGTAAACCAAAAGCACCCAAACACATGATAACCACACTCTTCAGAACCTCAGTAAGAGTTTTTAAAAAATCATTAAGTTTTTAATCTCTTTTGTTCTTCCATCTCAAACCCCACTTCAGCTAAATTGAGGAAAAGACATCATTTCATCCTACAACTGGGATACTCATTAACTTGGTCTCCATAATTACGGAATTGGACTCTCTGGACTCAAATCCATTTCTGGAATGACTGCATCCTTCAAAAAGACAGCAAGAATCCAAGAGTCACTGACTTTTATTGGTTGCTTCTGCATTGGGGATCTCTGATAATTTAGTTTCCCACAGGGAATTATTTTAAATTCTCACTGGGGACAACTGATGCTGCCCCTATTATTTCTTTCAACCCTGATGAGAACATACCTCATTGTGATAGGTACAACTTTTATGCTTTCTCCTTCAAACATCATCATTGCATAAGAACACTCTATAAAGTTGTGTTAAAGGAGATGCTCTTTAAAGGGATAGCCACATAGACAAGGACCCATTCAAACACCTATACAAACAAAAGCACAAGCCACAAGCACACTTACGCTTCTGGCTGCTGCAGAGCAGTCTTCATTGCTTTGATTTGTTGGAAGTGACAAGACATATCTGTGGCCATCACCATTTCAATTACCAAGGTTCGAAACTCCCTTTTAGAGACAACCATGGAGAAAAAAGGATGGAAGTCAAAAATGGAAAGTAAAAATCAGTTTTGTTTTTTTTTTGCCACTGCTAATGAAAATCAGTTAACGATTTCTGACATTTCTAATCTAATTTGGGTCTTTAAGGTGAGCTTTTCAAATAAGGAATAAATGAAAGCTAAGTATTAAGAAAATAATGTATTAGGAATATGATACATGGAATACACATATCATTTGGAAAATTAACTCACAGGAAAAAATTCAATGAAACTGAAAATTGTATTAAAATGCTCTTTTCTCCAAGTGAATTCAGAGTTTTAAGAAAGAATTAACTTGAAAATAATCCTAGGAGGTAAATTAATAATCCGTATTTCACATTGGATACAGGTATTCCATCTTTTTAAAAATAGCTTGATTTTTAATAAGAGTTTTAGGTTGACAGAAAAATTGAGCTTATAGTATAGCTAGTTCTCATGTTACCTCTCTTCCTGCACAGTTTCCTTATTTTTAAAGTCTTGTGTTAATGTGGTGCATTTGTTACAACTAGTGAACCAATATTGATACATTATGTTAACTACAGTCCATAGTTTACATTAAGGTTCACTGGGCATGCTGTACAGTTCTACCAGTTTTGACAAATGCATAATGCCATGTAACCACCATCACAATATCCATACAGAATAGATTCAGCACCCTAAAATCCCCTGTGCTCCTTCAATTCACCTCTCTCTTTTTTCCCTCAACCCCTGCCAATCACTGATCTTCTTACTGCCTCTAACGACTTTATTGAGGTATAATTTACGTAGAATAAACTGCTTACAATTTACATAAATTGCAGAATGTAATGAGTTTAACAGTTGAGTAAGTTTTTGAAAATACCACTGTAATCATGATACTATATACTTCCATCACCCTCAAACCTAGTCCCAGGCAAAGTTTGATCTGGCTTATGTCTATCTAAAATAGTTTGAATTTTCTAGTTTTATATGTACATAAAGTACACACATATATATTTAGTATATAATATATATTTCAAATATTTAATATATATTATATATTTCAATATTTATATATTATATACACATATATTTCATACATATACACACATTTATTATATACATACATGTAGACATACATAGATACACATGTATGTATTATATATTAAATATGTGTGTATATATGTATATATAGATGATGTATATATGTATAATACATATATGTATGTATATGTATGTGTAGATATATATACACATATATACACACATTATTTTAAAATATTCACACTTTTAAAATATACATACATATTATTTTAAAATGTAATAGATAATACATATTATTATATACACATACATACGCATTATATATTAACACAGATACTAGATATATACACACGTGTTTCTATGTATATACATAGACACACACACACACATATATAATACAAAATGTATTCTTTCTTTACTCAGCAAAATGATTTATAATTCGTCTATATAGTGCTTCATCAATAGTTCATTTTCTCTTATTGCTGAGTGGTATTCTATCACATGAGCATACCACAGTTTGTTATCCATTTACCAGCTAACGGACATTCAAGTTATTAGATTCTAGTTTGGGACTATTGTGAATAAAGCTACTATGGGTATTCATACATAAATCTTTGTGTAGATACATATGTTTTCATTTATCTGGGGCGAATACCTAGAAGCAGAATGAGTGGTTTATAAGACAGCTGAGTGTTTATAAGAAACCGCCAGCCGAGCATGGTGGCTCATGCCTGTAATCCCAACACTTTGGGAGGCTGAGGCAGGTGGATCACCTGAGGTCAGGAGTTCGAGACTAGCCTGACCAATACGGTGAAACCCCGTCTCTACTAAAAATACAAAAATTAGCTGGGTGTTGTGGCATGCGCCTGTAGTCCCAGCTACTCAGGAGGCTGAGACAGGAGAATTTCTTGAACCTAGGAGGAGGAAGTTGCAATGAGGTGATATCACGCCACTGCACTCTAGCCTGGGTGACAGACCGAGACTCCATCTCAATTAAAAAACAAAAAAAAAGAAAAAAGAAACTGCCAAATATTTGTGAAAGTGGTTGTATCACTTTACATTTGACCAGTAGTGTATAGCATTTTCAGTTTTTCTTTGCCTCCTCTAATCAGTCTTTAATTTCAGCCATTCTTCTGATGGATATGTAATGGTATCTCATCGTGGTTTTAATTTATATTTCTTTGTTGACTAATTATGTCAGGCACATTTTCATGTACTTATATTCCATTTGTATACATTTTTTAGGGAAATGTCTGTTTCAAACCTTTCTCATTTTAAAATTGAATTGTTTACTTATTATTGAGTTATAAAAGTACCTTACACATTTTGGATTCAAAACCTATGTAAAACGTAAGTGTTGTGAATAATTTCTCCAATTTTTTGGCCTGCTTTTTTTTAACGGTGTCTTCCAAATAGCAAAAGGTTTTAATTTTTATAAAGTTCAATTTATCATTAAAAAAATGCTTCATGCTTTTTCTCTCCTATCTGAGAAACCTCCACCTACTTCCAAGGACTTCAGTATTTTCCTCTGGAAGTCTTGCCATTTTAGCTTTTACGTTTAGGTTTATAACAAATTTTGAGCTATTTTTTGAGTATGGCATGTGATAAGGGTCAAAGTTATCTTTTCCCATTGTTCCAAAACCATTTGTTGAAAATATTTTCTTTTCCCCATTGAATTAATTTGGCATCTCTGTCATAAATCAATTGATGAGTCAATTTCAAAACTCTCAATTCTGTCCCATAGTTATGTATGTCCATCTTTCACCAGTGAAATGCTGCCTTGAATACTGTAACTTAAGCATGCTTGGAATCAAGAAATATGAGTCCTCTAACCTTGTTCTTCATTTGAAAAGTATTATTTGGCATTTGTATATAAAGTTTATAATAATCGTTGCAATTTCCAACATAATTCTGCTGGAATTTTGATTGGAATTGTATTGAAACAATAAATAAATTCTGGAAGATTTGACATCTTTATAATACCAAGTGTTCCACTACATGATGACAGTATATCTCTCAATGTATTTAGGTCCTCTATAATCAGCAATACTATGTAATCTTTAGTGAACATGAGTTGCATTTGTTTTTGAAAGCTACTACTATTTTATATGTTATGTGCTATTGTAAAAAATTATTTTATTTTCCAATGGTTTGCTGCTAGTGTCTCTCTCCCTCTCTCTGTCTCTCTCTCTCTCTGTCTCTCTCTCTCTCTATATATATATATGTATATGTGCATATATGCATATGTGTATATATAATTTTTTTACATTAACCTTGTATTCTGTGACCTTGCAAAATTCATTATCAGTTCCAGTAGTTCCTTTACAGATCCTTACGATTTTCTACTTAGACAATCATGTCATTTTCTATTAACATCTTAACAATGTTGATGAATGTAAGATCAAGCATCTGTGTCTTGCTCCCAGTCTTAAGGAAAAAGCATTCAATATTTCACCATTAAGCTTGATGTTAGTTATAGGTTTTTCACATATGCCTTTTATCCAGTTGAGGAAGCTCCCTTCTGTTTCTGGCTTGCTGAGAGTTTTTGTGATGAATGTGTTGAATTTTGTCAAATGCTTGTTATATATCTATTAAGATGACTGTATGATTTTCTGTTTGTTCTTAAATATGGGGAATTCTTTTAATTAATTTTTGAATGCTGAATTAACCTTGCATTCCTTGGATAAGCCCAATATGTGAGTCAGGATTCTCCAGAGAAACCAATAAGATATATACATATAAAGAAAGAGATTTATTACAAGGAAGTGGCTCACATAATTATGAAGGCTGACAAGTCCCAAGATCTGCAGAGTAAATCAGCAAGCTGGAGATCCAGGACACCCAATATTGTATTTCCAACTTGAAGGCTGACAGCTCAAGACCCAGGAAGAGCCATTGTTTTAGTTCAAAGACAGGCAAAAAGAATTCTCTCTTATTTGGGAGGGGGTCAGCCTTTTTGTTCTAATTAGGCCTTCAACTGGTTGAATGAGGTCAACTCATGTTAGGAAGGGCAATCTGCTTTACTCAGTCTACCCTCTTATATGTTAATCTCATCCAAAGACACCCTCACAGAAACAACAGAATAATGCTTGACCAAATATCAGCACACACTGAGGCCCAGGCAAGTTGATACATAAAATTAACTATCACACATGATATATTATCTTTTTAGTATACTGTTATATTTAATTAGTTAATATTTTACTGAGAATTGTTATAGCTATGTTCATAAAATACATTAGTCTTTAACATTCCTTTTTATGAATTTTTTGCCAGAGTGTGGTATCAAAATTATGTCTTATAAAACAAATTTCATAGTATTTCTTCCTTCTCTAAATAAATTTTCATAAGATTGGTATTATCTGTTCTTTACATATTGATAGAATTCACCAGTTAAACTACCCAAGGCTGGATATTTCTTTGTGGGAATATTTTTGATGACAAAGTCAATTTTTTTAACAGACATAGGATTGTTCAGACTTTCTGTTTCATCTTGTATGAATTTTGGTGAGTTGTATTTTGAAAGGAGTTTATCCACTTCATCAAAGTTGTCAAATTTATTGAGATAAAGTTGTTTGTAACATTTTCTTATGTATTTCATATGTATAGGATCTAATATTGGTACTTTGTGTTCTCTCCTTTTTATTGACCAGTCTGGGTAGAAGGTTGTCAATCATGTTGCTCTTTTCGAATAACAGCTTGAGCTTTCTTAATTTTTTCTGTTTATTTTTTCTATTTTATTGATTTTTCCTCTTATCATTAGTAATTTCTTCTATCTACTTTGAATTTACATTACTGTTTTGTTCTAGCTTCCTGAAGTCATTGTGTTTGGAACTTTTTTCTTTCCTACTATGAACATTTATAGCTGTAAATTTCCTCTAGGCACTGTTTTAATAGTATTGCACACATTTTTAATATATTGCATTTTCATTCTTGATAAATTTGAAATGTTTCCTAGTTTCCTCTGATTACTTTTTGATCCACAAATGATTTAGAAGAATGTTGTTTAATTTTCAAATATACAGGATTTTCCTAGATATCTTATTGATCTCTAATTTAAATCCATTAAGGTCAAAGAACATACTCTTTAAGCTTATGATATTTTAAAATTATTAAAACTTATTTTAAAATGTCTCAGCATGTGTACTTGAAAAGAATATGTATATTGCAGTTGTTGCATGGTGTTCTATAAATATTAATTAAGGCAAAGTGGTTGATGTTGTTCAAATCCTCTTAGGTCCTTACTGATATTTTTGTCCAGTTTTTCTATCAATTGCTGAGGCAAGAATGTTAAAACCTCCTATGACTGTGAAAATATATATTTCTCCTTTTTCTCCTATCAATTTTTACATTTTATATTTTGGAAGTCTACAGTTACCTAATACTTATTTATGATTGTTGTATCTTTCTGATGACACTATTATTATCAAAAAATCTCCTTTCTCTTTCACAATATCCTTTTTCTTGCAGTTCATTTTAGCTGATATTAATAACACCACTGCATTCTACTTATTCTTACTGTTTGGTACATCTTACACTTTTACTTTGAACCTTTTTGTGTATTTATATTTAAAGTGTATCTCTTGTACACTTGCAGTTGGAGCTTGCCTTTTTATCAATTCTAATGACCTTTTCCTTTTAAGTAGAATGTTTAGTCCTTTAACATTTAACGTAATTATTAATATAGTTGCATTTGGGTCTAGCACATTATTATTTGTTTTATAATTATCACCTTTACTTTTTTCCCTTTGCATTAACTTTTCTGCTTGAGATATTTTTTGTATTATTTATTTTTTAAATAAATTTTAATTTATCCACTGCTAAATGGTCAATTTAAATTTATCTTTTGATAAATAGGTAAACCTTAACAATCTTTAGCTATTATGGTTAATCTTTTTGGTGGTTGCTTGGGGATTACAACATACATCTTTAATTTTCTGTCTACTGTATAACTTTATGTAACATGTAAAAATCCTGCAACAGTATAGGTACATTTACTAACATTAACTGGTCTTTATGTTATCATTGTCACATGTATTACACCTCTCTACATATAAACCCCATGAGATGGTGGTGTAATTTTTGTTTCAAATGGTCAAATGCACAATTTAAATAAGTGAAGAAAAATGGTCTTTTACATTTACCCAGATATTTATCAGTTTATTCTTTTCTAAAAGTCTGATTTCACTATCACATCATTTTCCTTCCAATAAATATTTAGATTTATTAATCTAAAAATTAAAATATAAAATAACAAAATAATATTTTTGAAACTACCTTAAAGAAAGCTCTAATTTCTTTAGCATCTCTTATAATGCAGCTCCATTAGTGACACATTCCTGTTGTTTTCTATTATCTGAAAATAATTTTATTTCATCTTCATTCTTGAAGTTCATGTTCACAGGATGAAGCATCCTGTGTTGGCTTTTTGTTTTCTTTTTAGTACTTTAAATAAATTATTCCATTGTTTTCTGGCCTCCATAGTTTCTGATGAATAGTCTACCATAATTCAATTTGTTCTCCTAAGTGTAATTTGCCATTTTTCTTTATTTTATCTTTGCCTCTCAGGAGTTTGACTATAATAATCTGCCTCAGTGTTCTTTTCATCAAATTTATCCTGTTTTAGGTTTGCTGAGTTTCTTGAATCTGTATATTTATATGTTTGGCAATATTTGGAGACTGTTCAGTCATTACTTCTTCAAATTCTTTTTCTTTCCCATTCTCTCTCTTTTCTCTCCTTCTGAGACTCAAATTGCCCTTATGTTTGCTCATATAAAATTATCCCACATGTCCCTAACATTCTACTCATTTAAAACAGCTTTTTCCTCTTACTTTTTCAAATCAAAGAATTTCCAACTTTGAAACTTGAAAAATGAATTTTTAAAAGTCACTGTTTCCTTCTTCTGTCTTCTCTATCATGCACTAAGCCTATGTAGCAAATTCTAAATGTAGACATTTTATTTTTCAGTTCTAAAACTTGTTTTTAATTTATATTTTCATTTTACTCATAAACCTTATAACAAAATAATATTTTTGAAACTACCTTAAAGAAAGCTCTAAAGAAATTTCTTTAGCATCCCTTATAGCACAGCTCCATTAGTGACACACTCCTGTTGTTTTCTATTATCTGAAAATAATTTTATACACAAGAACATTTTTCATTATCTCACTGAGCATAGAAATAATAATTGTTTTAAAAGTCCAAAGTCCTCATCTGATAATTCTAACAATGGTTTATCCTAGAGTGTGTATCTATTGATTGTCTTTTCCCTTACTAAGAAATCACATTTTCCTGATCTTTATATGTCACTTAGATTGTATCCTGAATATTATGGATATAAGTTGTAGGGAATCTGGGTTCTGTTATATTGCTCTGAAGATTGTTGATGTTTTGTTTTAGCAGACAATTAACTTGTTTATACTCAAAATACAAACTCTGTAGAGGTTCAGTAAGCAATACATCAGATATCACTGGACACAAGGAGGGAAACCTCACACACTGGGGCTTGTCAGGGGGTCAGTGGCTAGGCAAGGCATAGCATTGGGAGAAATACCTAATGTAGATGATGGGTTGATGGTGCAGCAAACCACCATGGCACATGTATAAACCTGCACTTTCTGCACACGTATCCCAGAACTTAAAATATAATAAAAAAATTTTTTTAAAAAGGTTTGAAAAAAATAATAAAAGGTGGCCAGGCACAGTGGCTCATGCCTATAATCCCAGCACTTTGGGAGGCCAAGGCCAGTGGATCATTTGAGGTTAGGAGTTCGAGACCAGACTGACCAACATGGTGACACACTGTCTCTATTAAAAATACAAAAAAATTAGCCAGGCCTGGTGGTGCATGCCTGTAGTCCCAGCTACTCGTGAGACTGAGGCAGGAGAATCGCTTGAATCTGGGAAGCAAAGGTTGCAGTGAGCCGAGATCATGCCACCGCACTCCAGTCTAGGTGACAGAGTGAGACTCTGTCTCAAAATAATAATAATAATAAAAGGTTTGAATATGGCAGAGAAGAGCTTCACACATATTCAGATATATCATGGTTTTGAAGGATTTGTGTGAGGGCTTATTTAGATATTTAGATCGTATATAATCCTGGCTTCCTGACAATCTAGTAAAGTGTTCTAAAGCTTGCATAATTGTCTCTTAACATATTTTCCAAACATACGTATGCTACTTCTGTTATACATACTTTTCTTTTTTTTTTCTTTTTTTTCTTTGAGATGGAGTCTCGCTCTGTCACCCAGGCTGGAGTGCTGTGGCACAATCTCGGCTCACTGCAAGCTCTGCCTCCCAGGTTCACCCCATTCTCCTGCCTCAGCCTCCCGAGTAGCTGGGACTACAGGTGCCCGCCACCACGCCTGGCTGATTTTTTGTATTTTTAGTAGAGATGGGGTTTCACCATGTTAGCCAGGATAGTCTCGATCTCCTGACCTCGTGATCTGCCCACCTCAGCCTCCCAAAGTGCTGGGATTACAGGCGTGAGCCACGGTGCCTGGCCTATACATACTTTTCTTATAGATTTTCTACTTCTGCTTAGCTACAATTTTGTCAAAAACTTAGCTATGTAATTTGTATTTCCACTCTACTATAATCATAAGTCTTATTCATTCTTTCAATCTACAACTAGGGTAGCGAGGCTGGCACAGGCAGGATCTAAACCCATAATCACCTGGAATAAACCAGACATTTTGGTTCACACTAGAATGCATTGCTATATATCGATGCAAGCATACTTAGTGTTCATCTTTAGCTCTTATTCTTATAAGTGGGTATTTGTGAAGAACCATTGTGAATAATTTGAATGTTGCCTCTGATAAAAAAAAGTTATAAAATTAGTGATTTAGCAAAACACAGGTGAATTTAGTATAAAAAATGGCTAAAACAGTCACTTGAAAATATAGGTTAGTGAAATCTGTTTATGTGCTACCCTTGTATATTTGTGTTTCTTATTCTGCACTAGCTTTATTATCTTGAAGACAGAGTGAAACATAAATATTATCTCAAAGAGAGAATAAAATCATGGACTAGCTTATGTATTGGAACACCCTGATATGATGGAAACTTCTTTATAGTTATAGCCCAGAGCACCATGTTTTGTTTCTATGCTAACCCAATCAAGCTACCATTGATTTTCTTCACAGAATTAGAAAAAACTACTTTAAATTTCATATGGAACCAAAAAACAGCCCATATAGCCATGACAATTCTAAGGAAAAAGAACAAGCCTGGAGGCATCATGCTGCCTGATTTCAAACCATACTACAAGGCTACTGTAACCAAAACAGCATGGTATTGGTACCAAAACAGATATATAGACCAATGGAATAGAACAGAGGCCTCAGAAATAATAGCACACATATACAACCATCTGATCTTTGACAAGCCTGACAAAAACAAGCTATGGGGAAAGGATTCCCTATATAATAAATGGTGTTGGGAAAACTGGCTAGCCATATGAAAAAACTGAAACTGGACCCCTTTCTTACACCTTATACGAAAATTAACTCAAGATGGATTAAAGACTTAAAGTAAGACCGAAAACCATAAAAACCCTAGAAGAAAACCTAGGCAATAGCATTCAGGATATAGGCATGGGCAAAGACTTCTTGACTAAAACACCAAAAGCAATGGCAACAAAAGCCAAAATTGACAAATGGGATGTAATTAAACTAAAGAGCTTCTGCACAGCAAAAGAAACTATCATCAGAGTGAATGGGCAACCTACATAGTGGGGGAAAATTTTTGCAATCAAACCTTTTATTACAACTTTTACCAATAGTAAAATTGGATAGAGGGTTCCTTTTTTCCTGAAGTGGTGCAATGATTAATTGAATTGCTCTGCATTTTTCAGATGCTGGCTCAGTCTAGCATATTCCAATAAAATTTAAGTCAAATATTCCCATATATTTTAATAAACTAAAGCTACATGGAAACTCTTAGCCACTCTTAATAAAAATCAGCCTCTCAGATTTATTGTTCAGTACGGTTTATTTCTCTAAATCCTTGAAAGATGGTGAGCACACAAATACCCAATAAATAGCTGATTATTTAATTAAAATATAAGGACTATTTGAGTCACAATGGATTCAGAGTATTGTAAGGATTTAGATGATCTCTGCCTGCAGGGTTTGAAGTACCTTAACCTATATTTATAGCTACAGTGATTTATTGGCTTGCTATATATGACACAAAGTGTGCTAAGCATTTTAAAATGATTATGTCGTTTATCATAATCTATCCCAACCGCAGAATAAATGTTACTGTTTTCAAGAAATTAAAATTTTAAAGATTTAAAGATATTGAGTCACTTCCCGAATGCCATACAGCTAGTAAGTGACTGAGTCCATATTCAAAACACAGGTATGTGCCTAAATCTAAACATACAATGTATGTCATTCATGCAACAGAATTAAGTGTACATAATTTGTTTAAGTGTCAAATAATTTCCTTAGAAAATGTCAAAAGATTGATAAGAAGTCCAAATCAAATATAGGGTGAAAAACACACGTTATTAAATAAAAGGAAAAATTCAGATTTAAGGAATTCAGATAAAAGTAACACAAGTTTCCTAAGGTTAAAAAAAAAAGTAAATATATCCAAAGTGTCCTCAGTTGAACACTGTTAGAAGTGATTTTTCAAACTTTCTTCTTTGAGAATTTTTAGGACAATATTGAATTATTTGACTCAAACTGGTTTCACTTCCCAATTCATCAATAAAAAGCAATGTAAAGATGGCAAAATAAAGTAGTTGGAACTTAATCATAACATTCCATAGCCTTTATTTATAAATATTTGAATATCTGTATAAAGAAAAAAGAGAAATAAGACATACATACATACACAAAGAGAGGGTGAGAGTGAGAGAAAGAAAGAGAGAGAAAGCAACATGAATCAACATTTTAAGCAAGGTGTTCTTTTCTCAAAAACAGCATACTTCATCCAACTTCATAGTTCCTTCCCTGGCCTACAAATCTCTCTCTTTTCTCATCCTTACCTCCAGTCATCCTTTGAGAGGTTAATCAAAATATTCATTTCCTCGTCATCTTGCAGAAGGCGATAAGCTGCACTTAAATGGTGATTCTCCAGTACAGATCTGTCATTATACAGAATAGCTGGATCAGACCTGAACAGAAAGCCAAGCAAAATTCAGAATGTTGAACAGTTGTGATTTACTTGGGTAATTCTAACAGGCTAGAACGCACCACCACTTTTTTTCCATGTTTAGAAATTATCTTTGTCCCCATGCCAGTTATGTGAACCAAAAGCTCAACTAACACTACAAATCATCAATAGATGAATGTACGGTATTTTATATCAGTACATGTGTGGGCAGGAAATATGTGACATCCAGCCTGAGAACTCTCTCAAAACTGTTTTACAACCAGATCTCAATTACCTATATTAGTGGCAAAGGTGTTTTTTTAAAAATATGGGTCATGTCAAACTTCTTTATATTTTCTGGAATGACATTTATTTTTATTTTTATTTTATTCAATGAATGCACTGGTTTATTTTTAGTTGTAATTTTCAGAACACATATCATCTGGTGGGTACTATCTGTAAGCTGCCTCTGATAGTGGCTTGATCTTAAAATTTTTCCATGCAAAAGCCACATGTGGAAAATTGAGAATAAAGAATATAGAGATTATAATGTCAGTTTTTAGTCCCTGTCTCAAAGACCATACTATAGCTGAATGTCACTAAACACAGGACTGTATACTATTTTAAGATCTTAAATTTAATGAAAGCTTAGATTATTTGTTTCTCACCAAGGAAGCTGTGTTTCAGAGACTTAAAAAAACTTGTTAGAGCCCTTTGGTGGCCAAGTGGCAGGGCTGGGATGAAGGCAAGATCTTCTGACAGTTGGGCCAGTGCTTCCCCAAGATAACTTCCACCTGCCATTGGCCAAACTTTGGGCTGTATCTATCATACCTTGAAATTGTTAGGCTTAAAATTTTATTCATCAAAGGATTAAGAGCCTGGTCACAGACTTTGTTTTCTGAACAGGGATCACACAGGCTGAGATGCTTTGGATAAAGTTCTGCTGAACAGGGCCAATGTTTAAATTTCATTCCAAACCAAGCTTAACTGAACACATTGGAATTTTCCCACTCCTATGGAGATAACGCAGAACATTCAAATCCCGAGGTGAAAGATCTGCTGTTACATCTGTTGAGTAAGTTAGATACCAACTGATGTATATTTTGTGACACTCTTTTCCAACTCTTGTAATTAAGCCATTCTCCTCTGTGTTGGGACTGGTTTTGATCCTGGTCTCCAGGCAAGACCCACATATGTTCAACCCACCTCTCTTCCTTGGGCAGGTGCTATTCACCATGGTCTCTGTCCTCAGAGCAAAGGTTCCACCCACAGACATACATTAAACAGTGCTACTCTATGGAATTCCCTGTATTAAAGGGAATTCTGTTCCCTTGGAACGCAACCACAAAAAGCTGCTTTTCTGCGGCTGAGACTAAGTGAGGAGGCAAGAAGGTGGAACTGAAGCAAGTAGCTGAAGTTCTTTTGTCTGCTTCCATTCAATTAAAATTCTCTTTCTGAACAGAGATCAGACAATATTGTCTTCTTTTGTGTACACTGTAATCAAGTGTTGAGTTCATTAAATACATGTAGATTGATTTAATGAACACAAACCTATCTAGAGTGTGCACCTGCTTTTTCAAGTGAAATCAGCAAGTATTTATTTGGTGTTAAACTCTCATCCCTCCCTGCTACATTCTTTCTCTTTGACTTACCACCTTTCCCCATACCCTAGCTCCTTTTGATTACTATATCAAGGATAATGAACTAACTCTACTGTCAGATTCTCTCCAGTTTCACATCATTGTCTTAAGAGAGGGCAAGTTCTTAGGCTAGGAGAGGGCAAGGAAGGTTTTATCCTAAGTAGAAATGACAATTGACTGGTGCTATTGCCTGGAATTCTGTGCTGAGAGGAAGACTCAGAATAAACCCACAGTTTAGTAAGAAAAAGTACCAAAATCAATTAACAATATCCGTTACAGGTCAGGAGGTTCCAAGTGGGGCACTTGGACCCATATTTAATGCCTCCGACGGGAGGTTTCTGTTTACCTGTGCAGTCCATTAGGAAGGATGCACAGGTTGCTCACAGTGAAGGTAGCCTACAGGAGACAACCTTACTCCGGGGGCCCTGTGCCAGGGAGTGATGCAAGCACTAAACAGAGCAGATATGAAATCAGAGAGGATCAGAAGAGTTCTCATCAGAATCCCAGAGATCACAGGGTAAGATTGGTCAATGTTGTTAATGTCAACAAAAACACTCTAATCCTCACTGTCCTTATTCATTTCCTTTATGTGTCATCTGGCCCTTTACGTAAACTGCCCCATTTCCTGTTAGAAGCAGGTAAAGTATGTACAGAACAGAACATACATAAACAAATAGCGAACATTAGAATTAGAGAAGAAAAGGATATCTATATGAGATCTGAACAAAATAGGAGAATTGGGAGCATATGGCTTCTTAAACTCTAAGTCTTGATTGAAGTTGACCAGACTGATCTCTCATTTAGAGGCTCATTGTTTCAGAAACTCAAAATAGGAAACCTATGCAAAAGAAAGGTGACTAACACTTTTCTGATTTCTAAAACTATCTCTCTGACCCCTCTTGCCTCTCTTCCAAACATTTAAACACCCTCACCGAGTCTGAATGTGGAAATTGTTGGTGGTTCCGGTATGCTCGTAGTCGTGGATGGCAGCTGAGAAGATTATAGCAAAGATCTCCAGCTCTGTCAGCCAGTTCTGAAAGGAGATTACAGAGCAATCAGATAATCTGTTTCTTTCTCAAAGTCTTCAGCTTGCTGACAACACACCCACAGTGCTGCCTTTCTACCCTGCAGCTGGTAAGCTATTGCCAAACACAAGTTTTCTGAGAGACAGAAATAAGTTATTTTCCTGTGAAGAGACTTGGAGACTTGTGATTTGAAAACAATGTGTTCAGCAAGGTTGAATAAGCTAACTAGTAGTTTTATCTTTTTCAAGAAATCAAAGAGAATGAACCTGAAGACTTGAAAAGCCCTCATTGCATCCTCCCCCAACTTCCAAATAAAGTTCCTAGGTAGACACACACACACACACACACAAAATTAGAAATTTGAATGCAATACCAAGAATGAAGAGTAATAGAAAACCCAATGTCTGATTATAGGAGGATATCCACTAGGAAGCAGGTAGAGACAGATGGAAAAATACTTGGCTTTCTGCTCTATGCATGCTGATGATGTTTGAAAGGACTTCTCCCCATCCACACCATCAACATTGGCTGTGGGTCAGTGGTTCACAAAATGTGTTCCTTGGACATGCAGATGGTGTCAGCTGAGAGCTTGTTAGAAATGCTGGCAAATTCTTCAGCCCCACCCCAATCCCACTGGATCAGAAACTCTAGGTTGTGGCCCAGCAATCTGTGCTTTACCAAGTCATCTAGATAGTTCTGATGCACACTAGAGTTTGAAAACTACTGCTGTGTTTCAAGCTTCCTTAACTGACTTCCATTTAATGGACTCTGTGGATTTACTTCCTATCGCTTCTGTAAACCATCCTGCCCCATGCCCACACGACACAATATGCCTGACTCAGGCCACCTTCTCATATCCTTTGCTCACTTTTGCTACTAGTTAAATTCATGCTTACATGATTCAGTATGGTTTATTCTAAACCGCATTTTAATAAATTACATTTGTTATTATAATTATGTAATTAAATATGACACAAACCAATAAAATATGGACACAAAATTGGAGTTGTTATTTCTGTAGAACCTAAGTTTAATACTTTGGACAGTCACTAAAAGAACTGCTGTCAAAATATGTGTGACAACTGTGAAAGAGCGGAAAACATTTATAGAAAAGTTAGAGAGCTTCTACACTCAGTTTGCTTCATGCACATCTTTAAGTTCCCACTTAACTTTAATGAGACTAGAAATCTTAGATAGGGGCAGGGTTGATGTAAGACAAATGTGAGTATCCAAATTGGTGAACTCATAAAAGACCTGTGGTCTGAATTAAAGATTAGTGCATAAAATAGATTTATATGATTTAAGTTAATGCTAAATGAGTTAAAATGAACATTTAAGTGTTTCTAATTTCCCACTTAAGCCATATTTTTCAATTAACTACTAATTTTGGAGAATTATTGCCTTCTTTAAAAATTGGTAAGGGGAAAATAAACAAATGACATAGAACTTATGAAAAATACTTCAGAGTGAGCATAAACATAACTCATGAAAAAAGAAACCACTATACTTTGAAAATGATTCCTAACAGAATCCAGCAGGAAATGTCAGGAAGCTTTCTGGCATCTTCAGTAATATACCTCAAAAACACAAACTGAGGTACATGGAATGGAAAGTCAAAGAGAAAACAGACTAAGATGAAAATCAACAAAATGAGATGAAAAAAAATGGGCAAGATAAGGAAAGATTGCAAGAAAAATCAAAGCTGCAAAACCCCTTGTAAAGGCAGCAAAGAACCTCCTCATCAGCCTCTTCATTGTCCCGGGGGGCCCACCATGTGGCAGGCACTATGCTAGGTGCTTTTATATAGAAACTTATGTAACTCTCACAGCTCTGTAATCATAGGTACTGTTGTTATCCCCACTTGACAGATAAGGAAACAAGCCAGGGGTAGGTGCAGGACTCACTCAAGGTTACACAGCCAGTCATGTGACAAGTCACACACCACGCCTGCAGAATTCTCACTCATAACCTTACATTGTATTTACTTTGGATCATTGTTCATGTGTTTATTCAATTTTGCATAAAATTATATAGGCATAAATTTATATTGCACATTTTTCTTGATATTATCCATACATATATTACATATGTAGTTTTTTTTTTTCCATTTTGGCATTGTCTTTCTTTTCTTCCCCAATATTTTGTCCCCACCCATCTGTCCCTGGTACCCTCTACCTCCTCTCCGACATATATCTCTTATTCTAAGGTCATGTAAAGTTAATTTCACATTTTAAAATAAGATTATGAATGGGAGACAGTGTAACATCTAAATGGATCCTAGTCACAGAACATCAGCCCAGGCAGCAGAAAGCATCTAAATAACAGTATAATTACAGTTCTCACATTACAACCATCAGTGATGCTTCCCTCCTTACCCAAATAATTGAACAAAATCCTATCTTAGGTATAACCTACTTCTATTAAACCAAAAACAATGAATGATTAAACAGGCATTCAACAACAACAACAATAAAAAACAAAACCATTGTCTTTAAAACTCATTTTAACACCTTAGTTTTTCAACAAACACCATGCATGCTTAGAATCAGTTATGCTGCTTTGGGGATAAGAAGAAAGAAAAGTGCTATCTGGGAGAAACAGTTTCACAGAGGAGAGATGTTTAAGATGGGCCTTGAAAATTTGACAGAGAAAGAAATTAAGGTGGGCATTTTCAGAAGAATGAACTAAATGAGCAAGTCCCAGCAGCAAAAGCATGTTCACCTCAGTTAAGAAAATGATGCCCTTGACTGGAGCAGGAGTGAAGGCTGATTGAGGCCCTATGAGGTCAGGCATTAGAAAACACAGTGAGTGAGGAATGTAAACCAGATTCAGCAGGCAGTGAAGTTCACATGCAAGCGAGTCATGCCATCAGCTCCCCACTTCAGGAAGGATATTTGGACAGGAGGAGAGAAGGGAGATATAAAAGCAGGGGTTTTTTTGTTTTTGTTTTGTTTTTTTAAAAACAGGGTCTCACTCTGTTGCCTGGGCTGGAGTATAGTGGTGCAATCTTGGCTCACTGCAACCTCTGCCCCCAGGGCTCAAGCAACCCTCCCACCTCAGCCTCTCAAGTAAGGGCTGGGACCATAGGCACCCACTGCCATGCCCAGCTATTGTATTTATTTATTTTTTTTGGTATTTTTAGTAGAGATGGGAGTCTCACCATGTTACCCAGGCTGGTCTCTAACTTCTGAGCTCAAGCAATCTGCCCATCTGGGCCTCCCAAAATTCTGGGATTATAGGCGTGAGCCACTGTGCCTGGCTAAAAGTATTTTTAGATTGAAAAGTTCATATAGGATGTACAGACAGTGTGGAGGTAGAAGCCGTATGACTTAGCAATTATCTGAATTTTGGAAGTGGTGGAAGGACCAGATGAGGCTGCAGTCAAGAACAATACGTTAGATGACCTCAACACTCCTAGACTCACTGAGTGGCTAATAAACCCCTCAGGTGATATTAGATAGCATCATTAACAGAAACAGAGAAAGTGGGAGAAGCTATTTTGGAGGAAATTGAGCTTCCTATTTTAATATACCTCAGATTTCCTTGCCTCATCCAAATTAACTACTGTGAACCCAGAAGGTTTTGTGTCAACCCATAAGAAGTCAGAAATTAAAGTCCCACTGGTATTTTATTCCAGAATTACCAACTGGTGGCAAGGTACAAGTCACAGATGCTATCAGTATTTTCCTATCTACAAAATATGAGTGTCACAACTAGTTCATTTGAAAGGATGCTTTGACAACTGGTAATAGGGGACCTTGAGTTTTGCTGTGTATGACTCAAGAAAGCAAGCCACTTGTTCCTGCATACAGGGGCAGATGAGGAGACGTGGAGTACAACAGAGCAGAGGAAACCTGAAGGGAAAGGACATGGCCAATTTCTCATTGTTAGAGGAGATACTACTAGCAAGTTGTGACTTTTCTATGTGAATGATAGAGTTTCTTTAGTAATCTGTTAGTTTTCCATTCTACCTTAACAAATGCTCAGTCGTGGAGGCTTAAAGAACACTTCCGGGCCTGGCACGGTGGCTCACGCTTATAATCCCAGCACTTTGGGAGGCCAAGGCGGGTGGATCACCTGAGGTCAGGAGTTCGAGACCAGACTGGCCAACATGGTGAAACCCCGTCTCTACTAAAAATACAAAAATCAGCTGGATGTGCTGGCGGGCGCCTGTAATCCCAGCTACTCAGGAGGCTGAGGCAGAAGAATCACTTGAACCCAGGAGGCGGAGGTTGCAGTGAGCTGAGATCGCACCACTGCACTCCAGCCTGGGTGACAGAGCGAGACTCCCTCTGTCTAAAAAAAAAAAACGAAACAAAACACTTCCGTTTATTGGCAGGCAGTTCTGCCAGTCAGAAGCCCAGCCCGGTGTGGATGGGTTCTCTGGTCAGGGTATCCCAAGGCTGACATCAAGGTTTGGAAAGGTTTCCTTTCTGGCGGCTCTGGGGGGAAAATCTGCTCCCAAGAGTATTCAGGGCATTGGCAGAATTCATTTCCTTCTAACATTTTCCACAGTTTCCCTCTTCACCTTCAAGCTGGCAATGACTGTTGGGTCCTTCTCACACTTCAAACCTCTGACTTTGGCCGTATCTCCTTGACTTTGATGAACTTGTGTGATTACATTGGGCCCACCTGGAAAATCCAGGCTAATCTCCCTATTTAAGTTCTTCTGATTGTTAACCTTAATTGCATCTGCAAAATCCCTTTTATAATCCAATGTAACATATTAATAAACACATGTGACACCAGAGAACAAAGGTCGCAGGAGCCAAATGTCTACCAATTACAACCCCTAATAAAATTATTTGGCACTCTTAAAACAAAATGTAATTTTGATATCCTTAGTCTTTCCTGTATTAATGATGGTAATGTCATAAACGACCAAAAATAAATAAATAAATAAATAAAAACAAGATACACAGCTTCTCCTTTCTGTAAAAAAAAAAAAAAAAAAAAAAAGACAAAGGGAAAATTACTGGCATCTTGCTTGACAAAAGCAAGGAAAATGGCCAAGGGATAGTTTTGGAGTTTGAAATCTTTTCACCTAAATCAAAAGTACACTAGAGCTTAGAGTCTAATGAACATCTATTCAATCAATAGATAGCTCTTCAATTTATTTCTGTCTAAGGATTTTCTCTTGGAAATGAGCAAAATAATTCTGAAAGGATCCAAGTATCTTCTAGGCACTTAAGTTAAACAATAATGAGTAATACAAACAGATTACAATGTTTTACATTTACAAAGTATTACTGTTGATGTTGAAGCCCAGACACCACTTTATCAATGGGTTGTTTTGATTCTCTACGTGTCTTACAATTTATAACACTGAAATGATTTAAAGCGTTTTCTCCCTCTTGGTTTGTAATGAAAGGTTAGAGTAACAGTGTGTTCTCCATTCATCAGAATGCTCCCCACTGTTTTTGTAAGCTCACAATGAAAGAAGTTTGTTTTGAGCTGCATTTCAAAGAGAGAGTAGGTAGGAAATAGTTTCTATATTTAAGAATCATTCTAAATATGGCCTGAATTGATCATGGAAATTCAACGGCAAATGAAAAATGAGCTCATTTAAGAAAGCATGCAGTAAATCATGATCACTGCTATGATACAAGATTTATGTTAATGATAACTTGTATTGGCATAAATGCTGGGTGTTTTTGGTGAGAGCTGAAGAAGCTGTGCATGATTCACTTTTATGTCCCCAGAGTATACTCTGCATAATAGGTATGTTGAATAGATGAGTTCAAAGTGCATTTTTCCATCAATTTTCATCCTCATCACAATACCTGGAAGTAAGTGCACATGAGGATACTGAGGTGTAAGAACATAAGAGGCTTTTTTTTTTTTTTTTTTTCCAAAGGCATATTGTAGAAGCATGCCTAATATTTAAATGCATGGCCTCTGAAGTCAGAGCTGGGACCAAATTCTGGCTCCCGTACTGTACTCAGTTGCTCAGGCTGCCATAACAAAATAACACGGGCTGGGTGGCTTAAACAACAGAAATTTACTTTCTCACATTTCTGGAGGAGAAAAGTCCAAAATCAAGGTGTCAGCAGGACTGTTTTCTCCTGAGACCTCTCTCCTTGCCTTGCAGATAGCTATATTCTCTCTGTATCCTCACAATGGGCTCTTCTCCCTGCAAGTGTATGTCTGTGTTCTAATCTCCTCTTTCTCTAAGAACACCAATCATAATGGATTAGAGCCCATCCATACGACTTCATTTTACCTTAATACCTCTTCAAAGGCCATCTCTCCAAATACAGTCCCATTCCGAGGTCCTGGGGACTAGGACGTCAATATATGAATCGATGATAAATACAATTTAGCCCATACAGCTACTTTATAATAGAATAATTTTAATTTCTATGAATTAGAGATTTATCTTCTTTAAAATAAGAATAATATTACTTGTAATGGGAATCACTTTTGATTGCCCAACTGTCCTTTTTTTCCTTACTAACAATGTCTCTGATTTCGTTTGAGATGGCAGTGTGTCAGACTTCCCTATATACTGCAGTGGCCATGAGACACAGTTCTGGCCAATAAAACAGAAGTGAAAGTTGCTCGTTTGGATTTCTGGATAGCTCTTTAAAAGTGGGCAGATTTATTTGGTTTCCAACTTTTGTGCTTTCTATTCTGCCTTATCTTCTTACCTGGATTTGCAAAGGTACATCAGCAATTTTACAAGCATAAGGACAAGAGCTACAGTCAAAGAGGTGGGAAGGACACTGAGAAGGCTGTTGCTGAAGAGCTGCCATGCCCTCCCTAGAAGTCTCTTTCGACAGACCACACAAATACAGAGGACACCCACACCCCTGACCCATCTAACCCACCTGGACATTCACTTACAAATATGTTCCAACAACCAAACTTCACTAGACATTTTGAGGGAAAAAAGCCAATAGCGTAAGAAGATTCTCATAAACAAATAGCATACTCCCCATGAGTTAAAAGAGATAATTCTATTTTTAAAAAGACTTTTAAAAGAAGTTTTCAAAACATGTAGGTACATTCATAAATATGTAAGTTTGCTAAGGCAATAGCATATTCAAAGGGCAAAAAAAGAGGAGTTCCTGAAATTAAAAATATTGCTAACTAAAAATATTAAATAAACAGGTTGAATAGCTAGAAGGACATATTGGAAGGCCAAACTGATAATGTGGAAGAAAGAGTTGAGGACATCTCCAGGAGGTATCATTAAAATACTGAAAGATGGGAAAACATGGGAGAAGCTAAGAGGTATGAAGATGGATTCAGAAGGTCTAAGAGAAGTGCCAGAAGCAGACAGAAGAGAAAACAGACAGGGAGAAATAAATAAATAACAGAGAGTGTTTGGCTTTCTTCTTTCCAAGCACATAGTAGGATTAGACTTTCTTGCCCCTTTATGGTTGGGAGGGACTGTGTGAGTCATTTTGGCCAGTGAGTTGTGAGCAGAAGTGAAGAGCAGAGTTTCTGAGCCATAGAATTTAAATACAGATATAGGAAGGCCAGAGCCCCTTTCTCTCTACCATAATGCCTGACAACACTCAGGAGGGTGGCTGTTTAGAAAACCTAGGCCCTTGGAGTGAGAATGACACAGGCAGATTCTTTAACTCACTGTTATGGGAAGTGAAAAAAAGCAGATATTATTTCTAAACCATTGAGATTTGGGGATTGTTTGATCCTGTAGCAAAATATAGCCTACTCTAAGGAAAATACTCCAAATGAATGAAACCCTTAGGAGTGAAGAAGATGCATTCTCCCACTAATATGTTACCTTATGTTATTTTTAAGAAAGTCTATATATAAGGTCATATAATTAAAAGGCAACCACAGGTTTTGAAATATTTTACATATATGACAAGTGTTGTTAGTCATGATTACTTATGTTTAGTAATAATAATAACTATCATTTACTAATATTCTACTGCATGCTAGGCATTAGGTAAGCATTTTTATTAAGAATATTGAGAAATTCAAACATTTTCTCAGCAAAATATTAAGTTCTCAGGAATGGAGATGTCATAACCAAAGAAAATAAAAGTGGCTAATACATAAGGAAAATGTTTAATTTACTAGTATTAACAATAAAAAGTAAAAACAAACACACACATATGAAACTTCAGTGGGAAAATATTGCTATGCAAAGAGGCCAACCAGAGTATCATTTACAGTAGTGAAAAAAATTTTAACTGTTTAAGTGGTAGAATAACCCAATAATGAACTATTAAGATTTTCTTATAATAAATATATAATGACCTAGGGAAACTATCATAATATATGATTTATTGACTATATATATATATACATATATACTATATATATATAGACTATATGTATATTGACTATTGACTATATATATTTATGATTTATTGACTATATATAGTCTATATATATATATAGAGAGAGAGAGAGAGATTCAGGATCACAGTATTAGAGACTTATTTATCCTGTTTGTTTCAATAAATCCCAGTATTATAGACTTATTTATCCTATTTGTTTCAATAAATAGGATATTGGCTATATATATAGCCAATGGTACAATAATGTACAATGTACAGTAATGGTACAATATCCTATATTATAATATAGAATATATTATATATCCTATAACTTTAATAATATAAACAATATAAAGTTATATTATATTATAGGATATATGATATAATATAATGTTACATTATCCTGTAATGTTATGTCCAATACCCTAAAATGTTCACAGCTCACTTTACCTAAGTAATGGTCTCATAGATAAGTAATTTTACAAATAAAATTTAAACAATTTTTAACTGTTTAAGTGATAGGATGACCCAATAAGGGTCCATAAGATGATCTCACTACTGGGATGACCCACTAGTGTTAACAAACAAAAACTTCAAACAATACAGATATAAAGTTCCCTTTGGCCATTACTCCAGGATGAGAATCTCCCCAGAGGTAACCACTATCTTCAATTTACTGTTTATCTTTTTAGATGTTTTTCAATATACTTTCATATATATCTATGTGTATATATATGTGCTATGTTTAATAATATACATCATGTAGAACATATTTTTCTACAACTTTTTAAACTTAATAATACATCTTGAATTTTAGTCATAGAAATCTATGGTATTCCAGAGTTCTAACTCCCTATTGATAGGTATATACTCTGTAATTGTTCACTATGGCCAACATTGCTACAATGAATCTGATTGTATAGGCCTCCCTGGGTACACTTGGAAGTGCTGGAGCATTGGTATACATATTTTTCCTTATAACAACCACTGCAAAATTGTTTTCTTATATGACTATACCAATTTACCCTCAGATGAGCAGTATATGAGAATATAATTTCTTCTCAATCAGTGGTTCGCAACCTGGGACAATTGCCCCTCCAACCAGTGGTTTATTTGGCAAGGTCTGGAGACATTATTGGTTGTCATAACTGGAGTGGGGAGTAGTGCTACTGGCATCTCGTGACTACAGGTCAGGCATACTGCTACACTACAATGCATAGAAAAGCGACAAAGAATTATCTGGCCCCAAACGTCAATAGTGCTGAGGTTGAGAAACCCTACTTTACATCCTAACCAATAGTTAATATTATCAAACTTTCAACATTTTTATCCATATGTATATAATGGATTAAAATTGTATAAGTTTATATATCCTTGGATACTAATGAATGGTGCATCTTTTCATATTTCTTTTATTGGTTATGTATTACCTTTTCTGTTAATTGCCTGTTCATATTGTTTGACTGAATTTCTGTCATTTTCCTGATTCATTTGTACAATCTGGATCTTAATCTGTTTTCTCTATGTATTTGCTCCAAATGCTTACTTCATTAATTTGTTTATGATGCTTTTTATCCTACAAAAGTTTTTAACTTTAATGTATTCAAATTAATCAATATTTTGTTGTATAACTCTTGTGTTTAAAAGCTTAATTTTAAAAAGAATGTCTTTTTTCAAGGCTATAAACATATTCTCATTTTTTCTTTTAATATGATCAAATTTTTACTTTTGTATTTACATCTTTAATTCATTTGTCAGATTTTTGGGGGGTGAATGACTCGAAACTCGAAGTAGAATGAAAGCATTCTGTTTTTTCTAAATAAATAACTGTAGCCAAAACATTTTTTAAACGGGGTGATTTTCCCTATAAAGTTGTCTATAGTCATGTCTTCATGTTCTCACCTGCAATTTTTTTCTTCATTATACTCTAGTCAGTGTTCCATTCTCACCAAACCACTGAGACGACTCATGTCAAGGTCAACAATGGCTTCCATGTTGCCAGAGTGAATGGTCATTTCTCTGTCCTTATCTTACTTGACCACTGGCATGTCCCATGCAATGCACCACTCTCTTCTTGAAGCATTCTCTTTCCACGGCTTCCATGGCCCCAAACTCCCTTGGTTTATACCCCATGTCACTGGCCACTCTTTTTTAGTTTCTATTGTTGGCTCTAATTCTTTGCCTTCGTTTTGATCTTTGGAGTGTTCCAGGACTCACTTCAGAGCCCCTTCTAACTATCTATTCACTCTCTCTTTAGATAATCTCATCTAGTTCCATGTCTTCTTATACTATTGATATGCCCAAGACTGCCTAATCCACATGTTTATCCCTGATCTCCCCTGGAACTCTAGCACCCTTTTTCTTTCTGCTTGGCCTCTGTAAATGGATGTCTACTAGGGATCTTCAACTCTACATGTCTTTTTTTTTTTTTTTTTTTTCTTTTATTATTATTATTATTATTATTATACTTTAGGTTTTATGGTACATGTGCACAATGTGCAGGTAAGTTACATATGTATACATGTGCCATGCTGGTGCGCTGCACCCACCAACTCGTCATCTAGCATTAGGTATATCTCCCAATGCTATCCCTCCCCCCTCCCCCCACCCCACAACAGTCCCCAGAGTGTGATGTTCCCCTTCCTGTGTCCATGTGTTCTCATTGTTCAATTCCCACCTATGAGCGAGAATATGCGGTGTTTGGTTTTTTGTTCTTGCGATAGTTTACTGAGAATGATGATTTCCAATTTCATCCATGTCCCTACAAAGGACATGAACTCATCATTTTTTATGGCTGCATAGTATTCCATGGTGTATATGTGCCACATTTTCTTAATCCAGTCTATCATTGTTGGACATTTGGGTTGGTTCCAAGTCTTTGCTATTGTGAATAATGCCGCAATAAACATACGTGTGCATGTGTTTTTATAGCAGCATGATTTATAGTCCTTTGGGTATATACCCAGTAATGGGATGGCTGGGTCAAATGGAATTTCTAGTTCTAGATCCCTGAGGAATCGCCACACTGACTTCCACAAGGGTTGAACTAGTTTACAGTCCCACCAACAGTGTAAAAGTGTTCCTATTTCTCCACATCCTCTCCAGCACCTGTTGTTTCCTGACTTTTTAATGATTGCCATTCTAACTGGTGTGAGATGGTATCTCATTGTGGTTTTGATTTGCATTTCTCTGATAGCCAGTGATGGTGAGCATTTTTTCATGTGTTTTTTGGCTGCATCAATGTCTTCTTTTGAGAAGTGTCTGTTCATGTCCTTTGCCCACTTTTTGATGGGGTTGTTTGTTTTTTTCTTGTAAATTTGTTGGAGTTCATTGTAGATTCTGGATATTAGCCCTTTGTCAGATGAGTAGGTTGCGAAAATTTTCTCCCATTTTGTAGGTTGCCTGTTCACTCTGATGGTAGTTTCTTTTGCTGTGCAGAAGCTCTTGAGTTTAATTAGATCCCATTTGTCAATTTAGGCTTTTGTTGCCATTGCTTTTGGTGTTTTAGACATGAAGTCCTTGCCCATGCCTATGTCCTGAATGGTAATGCCTAGGTTTTCTTCTAGGGTTTTTATGGTTTTAGGTCTAACATTTAAGTCTTTAATCCATCTTGAATTGATTTTTGTATAAGGTGTAAGGAAGGGATCCAGTTTCAGCTTTCTACATATGGCTAGCCAGTTTTCCCAGCACCATTTATTAAATAGGGAATCCTTTCCCCATTTCTTGTTTTTGTCAGGTTTGTCAAAGATCAGATACTTGTAGATATGTGGCATTATTTCTGACGGCTCTGTTCTGTTCCATTGATCTATATCTCTGTTTTGGTACCAGTACCATGCTGTTTTGGTTACTGTAGCCTTGTAGTATAGTTTGAAGTCAGGTAGTGTGATGCCTCCAGCTTTGTTCTTTTGGCTTAGGATTGACTTGGCGATGCGGGCTCTTTTTTGGTTCCATATGAACTTTAAAGTAGTTTTTTCCAATTCTGTGAAGAAAGTCATTGGTAGTTTGATGGGGATGGCATTGAATCTGTAAATTACCTTGGGAAGGATGGCCATTTTCATGATATTGATTCTTCCTACCCATGAGCATGGAATGTTCTTCCATTTGTTTGTATCCTCTTTTATTTCCTTGAGCAGTGGTTTGTAGTTCTCGTTGAAGAGGTCTTTCACATCCCTTGTAAGTTGGATTCCTAGGTATTTTATTCTCTTTGAAGCAATTGTGAATGGTAGTTCACTCATGATTTGGCTCTCTGTTTGTCTGTTATTGATGTATAAGAATGCTTGTGATTTTTGCACATTGATTTTGTATCCTGAGACTTTGCTGAAGTTGCTTATCAGCTTAAGGAGATTTTGGGCTGAGACAATGGGGTTTTCTAGATATACAATCATGTCATCTGCAAACAGGGACAATTTGACTTCCTCTTTTCCTAATTGAATACCCTTTATTTCCTTCTCCTGCCTAATTGCCCTGGCCAGAACTTCCAACACTATGTTGAATAGAAGTGGTGAGAGAGGGCATCCCTGTCTTGTGCCAGTTTTCAAAGGGAATGCTTCCAGTTTTTGCCCATTCAGTATGATATTGGCTGTGGGTTTGTCATAATTAGCTCTTATTATTTTGAGATACGTCCCATCAATTCCTAATTTATTGAGAGTTTTTAGCATGAAGGGTTGTTGAATTTTGTCAAAGGCCTTTTCTGCATCTATTGAGATAATCATGTGGTTTTTGTCTTTCGTTCTGTTTATATGCTGGATTACATTTATTGATTTGCGTATATTGAACCAGCCTTGCATCCCAGGGATGAAGCCCACTTGATCATGGTGGATAAGCTTTTTGATGTGCTGCTGGATTCGATTTGCCAGTATTTTATTGAGGATTTTTGCATCAATGTTCATCAAGGATATTGGTCTAAAATTCTCTTTTTTTGTTGTGTCTCTGCCAGGCTTTGGTATCAGGATGATGCTGGCCTCATAAAATGAGTTAGGGAGGATTCCCTCTTTTTCTATTGATTGGAATAGTTTCAGAAGGAATGGTACCAGCTCCTCCTTGTACCTCTGGTAGAATTCGGCTGTGAATCCATCTGGACCTGGACTTTTTTTGGTTGGTAAGCTATTGATTATTGCCACAATTTCAGCTCCTGTTATTGGTCTATTCAGAGATTCAACTTCTTCCTGGTTTAGTCTTGGGAGGGTGTATGTGTTGAGGAATTTATCCATTTCTTCTAGATTTTCTAGTTTATTTGCATAGAGGTGTTTGTAATATTCTCTGATGGTAGTTTGTATTTCTGTGGGATCAGTGGTGATATCCCCTTTATCATTTTTTATTGCATCTATTTGATTCTTCTCTCTTTTTTTCTTTATTAATCTTGCTAGCGGTCTATCAATTTTGTTGATCCTTTCAAAAAACCAGCTCCTGGATTCATTTATTTTTTGAAGGGTTTTTTGTGTCTCTATTTCCTTCAGTTCTGCTCTGATTTTAGTTATTTCTTGCCTTCTGCTAGCTTTTGAATGTGTTTGCTCTTGCTTTTCTAGTTCTTTTAATTGTGATGTTAGGGTGTCAATTTTGGATCTTTCCTGCTTTCTCTTGTGGGCATTTAGTGCTATAAATTTCCCTCTACACACTGCTTTGAATGCATCCCAGAGATTCTGGTATGTTGTGTCTTGGTTCTCGTTGGTTTCAAAGAACATCTTTATTTCTGCCTTCATTTCGTTATGTACCCAGTAGTCATTCAGGAGCAGGTTGTTCAGTTTCCACGTAGTTGAGCGGTTTTGAGTGAGATTCTTAATCCTGAGTTCTAGCTTGATTGCACTGTGATCTGAGAGACAGTTTGTTACAATTTCTGTTCTTTTACATTTATTGAGGAGAGCTTTACTTCCAAGTATATGGTCAATTTTGGAATAGGTGTGGTGTGGTGCTGAAAAAAATGTATATTCTGTTGATTTGGGGTGGAGAGTTCTGTAGATGTCTATTAGGTCTGCTTGGTGCAGAGCTGAGTTCAATTCCTGGGTATCCTTGTTGACTTTCTGTCTCGTTGATCTGTCTAATGTTGATAGTGGGGTGTTAAAGTCTCCCATTATTAATGTGTGGGAGTCTAAGTCTCTTTGTAGGTCACTCAGGACTTGCTTTATGAATCTGGGTGCTCCTGTATTGGGTGCATATATATTTAGGATAGTTAGCTCTTCTTGTTGAATTAATCCCTTTACCATTATGTAATGGCCTTCTTTGTCTCTTTTGATCTTTGTTGGTTTAAAGTCTGTTTTATCAGAGACTAGGATTGCAACCCCTGCCTTTTTTTGTTTTCCATTTGCTTGGTAGATCTTCCTCCATCCTTTTATTTTGAGCCTATGTGTGTCTCTGCACGTGAGATGGGTTTCCTGAATACAGCACACTGATGGGTCTTGAGTCTTTATCCAGTTTGCCAGTCTGTGTCTTTTAATTGGAGCATTTAGTCCATTTACATTTAAAGTTAATATTGTTATGTGTGAATTTGATCCTGTCATTATGATGTTAGCTGGATATTTTTCTCGTTAGTTGATGCAGTCTCTTCCTAGTCTCGATGTTCTTTACATTTCGGTATGATTTTGCAGTGGCTGGTACCGGTTGTGCCTTTCCATGTTTAGCGCTTCCTTCAGGAGCTCTTTTAGGGCAGGCCTGGTGGTGACAAAATCTCTCAGCATTTGCTTGTCTGTAAAGTATTTTATTTCTCCTTCACTTATGAAGCTTAGTTTGGCAGGATATGAAATTCTGGGTTGAAAATTCTTTTCTTTAAGAATGTTGAATATTGGCCCCCACTCTCTTCTGGCTTGTAGGGTTTCTGCCGAGAGATCCGCTGTTAGTCTGATGGGCTTCCCTTTGATGGTAACCCGACCTTTCTCTCTGGCTGCCCTTAACATTTTTTCCCTCATTTCAACTTTGGTGAATCTGACAATTATGTGTCTTGGAGTTGCTCTTCTCGAGGAGTATCTTTGTGGCGTTCTCTGTATTTCCTGAATCTGAATGTTGGCCTGCCTTGCTAGATTGGGGAAGTTCTCCTGGATAATATCCTGCAGAGTGTTTTCCAACTTGGTTCCATTCTCCCCGTCACTTTCAGGTACACCAATCAGACGTAGATTTGGTCTTTTCACATAGTCCCACATTTCTTGGAGGCTTTGCTCGTTTCTTTTTATTCTTTTTTCTCTAAACTTCCCTTCTCGCTTCATTTCATTCATTTCATCTTCCAGGGCTGATACCCTTTCTTCCATTTGATCGCATCGGCTCCTGAGGCTTCTGCATTCTTCACGTAGTTCTCAAGCCTTGGTTTTCAGCTCCATCAGCTCCTTTAAGCACTTCTCTGTATTGGTTATTCTAGTTATACATTCTTCTAAATTTTTTTCAAAGTTTTCAACTTCTTTGCCTTTGGTTTGAATATCCTCCCGTAGCTCGGAGTAATTTGATCGTCTGAAGCCTTCTTCTCTCAGCTCGTCAAAGTCATTCTCCGTCCAGCTTTGTTCCGTTGCTGGTGAGGAACTGCGTTCCTTTGGAGGAGGAGAGGTACTCTGCTTTTTAGAGTTTCCAGTTTTTCTGCTCTGTTTTTTCCCCATCTTTGTGGTTTTATCTACTTTTGGTCTTTGATGATGGTGATGTACAGATGGGTTTTTGGTGTGGATGTCCTTTCTGTTAGTTTTCCTTCTAACAGACAGGACCCTCAGCTGCAGGTCTGTTGGAGTACCTGGCCGGCCGTGTGAGGTGTCAGTCTGCCCCTGCTGGGGGGTGCCTCCCAGTTAGGCTGCTCGGGGGTCAGGGGTCAGGGACCCACTTGAGGAGGCAGTCAGCCCGTTCTCAGATCTCCAGCTGCGTGCTGGGAGAACCACTGCTCTCCTCACAGCTGTCAGACAGGGACATTTAAGTCTGCAGAGGTTACTGTTGTCTTTTTGTTTGTCTGTGTCCTGCCCCCAGAGGTGGAGCCTACAGAGGCAGGCAGGCCTCCTTGAGCTGTGGTGGGCTCCACCCAGTTCAAGCTTCCAGGCTGCTTTGTTTACCTAAGCGAGCCTGGGCAATGGCGGGCGCCCCTCCCCCAGCCTCGCTGCCGACTTGCTGTTTGATCTCAGACTGCTGTGCTAGCAATCAGCGAGACTCCGTGGGCGTAGGACCCTCTGAGCCAGGTGCGGGCTATACTCTCCTGGGGCACCGTTTCCTAAGCCCGTCGGAAAAGCACAGTATTCGGGTGGGAGTGGCCCGATTTTCCAGGTGCCGTCTGTCACCCCTGGAAGGGGAACTCGCTGACCCCTTGCGCTTCCCGAGTGAGGCAATGCCTCGCCCCTGCTTCGGCTGGCGCACGGTGCGCTCACCCACTGACCTGCGCCCACTGTCTGGCACTCCCTAGTAAGATGAACACGGTACCTCAGATGGAAATGCAGAAATCACCCGTCTTCTGCGTCGCTCGCGCTGGGAGCTGTAGACTGGAGCTGTTCCTATTCGGCCATCTTGGCTCCTCCCAACTCTACATGTCTAAATCAGAATTCTTGATCCCCTTTCCTCCAAAACTTGGTTTGCCACCAGGCATTCTTGTCAACTGTTTATCAAACCAAGAATCTGAGATGTATTCTTGATTCTCCTCTTTAATGTTCCAAATCCTATTCACCACAGCAGTCCTTTTAACTCTGCCTCAGAAACAGCATTTTCTTCTCTCCATCCCAGCAGCATCCTTCCTAGTCCAAACTATCAGCATCTCTTCACTAGACTTCTGCAGGATTTTCCTAGCAGGCTGCCTTAAAATCCATTCACCACAGTAATCCTTTTTGAATCTTTATCAGGTCACATCACTCCCCTGTCTAAAACCCTGTAGCGGCTTCCTACTGACTGCACTTAGGATAAAACTGAACTCATTAGTGTGGCCTGTAAAGCCAGACCTGATCTAGCGCCTGCTTCTTCCTCAGCCTCAAAATGCACCACTGTCCCCATCATGTGCAGTTCCCACCAGGCTTGCCTTACTTCTGCTCCTTGAATGTAGCAAAGTTATTCTCTCACAGGACTCTTGTACTAAAACCCTACACTAACTCTGTGGTCACACTCTTCTTTCACTCTTAGCATGGCTGAAGCCAAAAAACACAATTATCTCAGCTTAAATACTATCTCCAGAGAGAGCCCTTTCCTGACCATGTAATAAAACACCCAGCTTTCCCTGGGTAGGTCCTCTATTTTAATTCTCTGCAGAGTATTAATAACATTTTCTTGATTGCTTCCCATTGGTCTCTTCTATCTGTAACTTCACACCACAATGTTAAGTTCTACAAGAGTACTGATACCCTCTTAATTTGTCCATTATCTTAGTCCATTTGGGTAGCTGTAACTGAATGCTATAGGCTGGGTGACTTATAAACAACAGAAATTTATTTCTCACAGTTCTGGAGGCTAGGAAGCTTAAGATACTGAATGCCATAGGCCAGGTGACTTATAAACAACAGAAATTTATTTCTCACAGTTCTGGAGGCTAGGAAGCTTAAGATCAAGGCGCTGGTAGATTTGGCATCTGGTGAGGGCCTGCTTCTGGATTTATAGATGACTGTGTCCTCACATGGCAGAAGAGGGAAGGGAACTCATTTTTATAAAGGCACTAATCCCATTCACGACAGCTCCACGCTCATGACCTGGTCACCTCCCCTAGGTCCCACTACCTAATACCATCACATTGGAAGTTAGGATTTCAACAGAGGAATTCGGGAGAACACAAACATTCAGTCTATAGCATCCCATAATAAAGGACCCAGCATATAAGTTCTCAATAAACATTTGGGTTTATTTTTTGAAACTCTAATCAATTCTATTGATATATTTGCCTATTTTTTCACAAACAGCACATGCTCAGCTTCAGTATATATTGCAATATCTAAGAGAGTAAGAACTATTCCCTGTTAGATTGTTCTTTCACAAAATTATCTTTTCTAAGGTTGTGAAATACCTATTTTACATGAATTTCAGATTCAGATTATCGTTTGATATTAAAATCCTTGAAACTTTGAATAGTATTGCTTTGAATTTATAGATTACTTTGAGGGAAACTGACATCTACATAGTACTGAGGTTTCACTCACATTAAAAACATGATGCCTTTTCCATTTATGTAAAGATCATTTTTGTGCCCTTTGATTTAGTTTTACAGTTGCCTTTTTACTGTTTTTGAGGCTCCTTATAGGTGATTTATATACTTTTTAAAAACTGTTGGGAATGTACGTTTTTCTATTACACTCGTTAATTTCCAGTGCATAGGAGAGCTCTTTTATCTAGACCTATTGAAGTATTTTATTTGATCTAAAAGGGCTTTATTTTATTTTCTAAAGGAGATGATCACATTATTTCACAGACTATATCTTCAACTTTTGAAGATATCATATTGCATACCGCATTCTTGAGGCTGAGACTTCCAGAAAAATGCCAAGTAGAAGTATTAATGTGGGTATCCCTGTCTTGCTCCATGTATTAATGGAACCATCATTCAATATGATACTTGCTCTAAATGTTTGGTAAAAATCTTTTATTGAGTTAAAAATGTTCCCTTTCTAATCTTGTTATAACTTTAAAGATAGTGTTTTAAATACTATTTTTAAGAAATCAGCTTTATAATCAGGAAGAACTGAAAAAATGATCATAGGTTTTAGGAAAATTCTGCAATGTTTTAACAATAATGCCTAATTGTTGAGCTTCCTTTATGAGGCAGAGTACTTAATATTTTTGATACTTTATTCCTAACCATCAGGGCACTTCTACAAAGCGGAATATTTTTCACCATTTTAAAAAAATGAGGAAGTCTTCGCTCAGAGACTCGAGTAATTTATCATAGGTCACAATATCTAGTAAGCAATTAGGCAGGGATTTATAGCCACTGTATCTAGCTCCAAAGCCCACAATCCTCCCACATGTTCCATTTTTAATTCAGTAAGATATTAGGCCAAGTCTTTCAACAGGCACTGGAGGAAAAGATAACAAATGTGCCCTGGGTTTATGGGATAATTGATAACTATACCCAAAGTATGTCTATCTTAGTGTCAATTCTAAAGGAGATTTCAAAGTAAAAAGTCATACAGACCTGTTTTTGCCTTTAATGGCTGTATCTTTTTAAATGAATGGCTTACATCAAGGAAAAAAAGAAAAAAGCAAAGACAACCAAGTTGAGCAGGTCAGTAAACACAGATTCAAAAACAACTGAAGATGGTGCACGCCCATAGTCCCAGCTACACAGCAGCCTGTGATAGCAGGACCACTTGAGCCCAGGAGTTCGAGGCTGCAGTGAGCTATGATCTCACCATTGCACTCCAGCCTGGGTGATAGACTGAGATTTCCATGTCTTAAAAAATTTTTTTAAAGCAAAACCAAAAACATCTGAAGAGCTAAAATGTTGGGCTAAAAGAAGCAACAAACATTTCAAATGGTTAGAAGTAGAGATTTACCGTTAGGTTAAAATAATCAAAGGCATACAAATAGGATGTGAATAACTATAGTCTCTGTGAAAAAGACCTAGTGGTTTAAACCAAAAGCTAACTTTGTGTAACAAGGTTGCCAAGTACATTGAATACAATTTCAGTATACATGAATATCATTGTTATTAGCAAAAGGTTTATAGTACCACTCTCCATATCTAGAAATACACATTTAGTTGTAATCTTTATATTTAAATTGGCTATAACCCAGTGAAGATGCAAATCACTACTAGGATCTCATCAGGCTCAGGATGGAGAAAATTTCAGAGGCAACGGGGAACTCCAAGGCGTTCCATATTGGTTAGATTACTCCTGGGAAACAGGAAGTCCATAAAACAATGCATGACTCGTGGCCTCCACCTCATCAGAATTGGAACAGTCACCACTAAAAACTCATCCTTACATCTTTTGGGGAACCTAAGAGTTCCTATCCCTACTTACCGCCACTCCTGTCTTATAGAGGAGGTAATGCACTGTCTGTGTAACATCAGCAGCGTGCATTAAGTTATGGTAAGGATTTTTGTGTTTGCTGTATCCCACTTCCAGGGCCTCCACAAATGAGACAAGTGCAGAAATGGGGATCTGAAAGAGAGCAGTAAGGTTAATTAACTAGTGACTTCACTGCTTTCAATGGAGACACAAAAGTCTAAGGCACCAGGACTGCTTTTTCTCTGAAGGCATAACACATGAGGAAATTGGAACTTACACAGTTAATAAAAATTACTGACAAAATTATCAGATAATTTGAAAATCTAACAGGAAGTCCTTGGTTGAGGAATAGCCTGCCTTGTAAATTTTTCTTTGTTGCTCATTTCAGAATCCCTGAGAAATGACATCTAATCATTTTAAGATACTCAGTTTTAGTAACATGTAAAGCAGTAATTTTTAATACACACATAGAAAACTGAGTTGTTGGTGACTATGTTAATTTTCTGTATTTCCTTGTCCTCCTCTACTCTTAAATATCCTTCCCCTCTAACCCTAAGGGAAAAAAAGATGCTACACAGGACACCAAACAATGTTGTAAATAACACTGAGGAATTCAAAAATAATACTAATAATTAGTACCCGTTTGTGGAATCATTCACTATTTGTAATGTAATATCAGTAGAATGAAATCTTCCAAATTCTAAGTCACTAACTATAAATTGCCAAGTAACAAACATAAGAATACAGCCTGTTCCTGTTCCCATATATAACAGACTATCACATTTTGGTTTTGAGTTTTGTTTTTGCTTGGTTTTGGGTTTCGATTTTGTTTTGTTTTTCTTATGTGTCCAACGTATATAACCACTCCTTTCAAAGGGCATTGTTTTCAGGTAGTTTATATTTGTTTTGCCATAATTTTATAACTTAAGATTTTTGTGCACTTTGTTTTCCTACAAATAAATGAGATATGCTGCATAGTACGTATTCATTTATTTCTCAACGAATAAAATACTTCAGCCTTTATTTGCAACTACCAGTCACTCAGAATATTTCCAATTAGATTAATTGTTTTTTCATCTGAAATATGTATAATATACATGCCTTCCTTTTCTATGTAACAGCGAAGAACATTGCAAAATGCATGTACATAATAAGGGCATCCAGAAAACAGTCATTGTATTAGTTTTCTGGATCCATTCCATGGTTCAGGGTAAATTATACAATATAAGGCTAGGGGAAAAGGAGAGGATGTGTCTTCCTGAGGATTAACAATTACATTTGTGAAAAAAAAAATAAGGAAATTCTAAGTTAATGCTCCTGAGATTCCATAATCTGTTCTCCCTTGGTCGTATTCTTCCATTTTACCATTTGTGGATTTTTAAAAATTAAAATACAATCTTTAAGAGGTCAGAGATGAATTCACTACCATTTTTAAAAATAAAGATCCAATGAACCTGGGCTCGTTGGGTTGTTTTACAGAGATCTAACAGTTGCTGAAAGGGCTGTGTGTGTGTGCACAGGAACTTTGTTCCAAGGAAAGTCTCCAGCATCCTCTCCAGCATCCACAAGATTTTCATACAGATTTCCAATGCGAAGACAAATTAAGGACCTAAGGACCACGGCCATGAAGTATTTGTAGTCATGTAAAGACATATTTCCTCAGTGGGAGGGGCTTCAAGATGGCTAACTATAGGCATCTGGTACTCACCTCCTCCACAAAAAAGAACCAAACTAGCAAGTAGATAATCACATTTCAAATAGATTATCCAACACTAGAATTCAACAGAGAAGTAAGAGGAAACACCTAAAGCAAGGAAGGAGAGGGAATCAAGGCATGGATTGGCTGGAATCCTGGAGAGGCTATCTCTCCAGAGAAAATAAAGGTAAGTGAGTGATGGCTAGCAGTCCACATTCCCACCTTGGACTCCTGTATCCTAGCCACCAGAAAGCCCCTAAACCCTGGCAGACCCTGAGACTAAGACAGAGAGCTGCCTGGAGATCACATGAAGACATTGGTCCATACAGGGAGCTCATGCTGGGTCCCACACATCTCCTAACCCCCTAACCAGCTACAGTAAGGCAACATATTGAGAGCCTGGCCCCCACCAAACTGCCTACTACCTGGGGGCTCAATAGTCCTTGTATCTCCATATCTCTGGAGCCCCATTGACATTCTCTGCCTGCAGCCACCACTGTGGCTGGCTGTTGCCTCCAGGGATGAAGTATGAACCATCAGCAAAGACTGCACTGCCCCCAGGAACAAACCCACCATGCATGTTCATGCACCCTAAGGACAAAACCCCCCACCTGCAGCAGCTTCCATGGAGGGCTGCTGCAGCCATGACCAAAGCACAAGTGAAGTGCATGCTCCCCAGCCACCTGTATACAGCTGCTGCCACTGAAAGCAACAATACCCTCCACAGTAGCAGGGCTGCAGATCCAACAGGCCCAGCTCCACACCTTCCAGTGCCTCAACACACCATCTGGGGGCCTGAGGATAGCCCAGTCCAGTCCACCACTATTGGGAACTGAGTACTCCTCTCAAGCACCTGAGGTCAGGCCCACTCAAACTGATGCTCCCATCACAGCTGGCACCCACCTGCACATGCCACCTGTGAGCTTGGAGACTGGCCCACCTAGCCTGTTGTAGCCACCTCTATAATGCTTGGAACTGAGGGGTTAGTCTCACCACTGCTACTTCCAATGCTCATGCCATGCCTACTGTTTAGGGGACTGAGAAGCCCCCAATCGACTTGGCCCACTGCTGCTACCACTGGCTCCTGAGCAAGCCACCTGGAAGCCCAAGAATCAGGCCTCTTGAACCTGCTAACACCAGTGCAAGTGTAGAACTCCCTGGGGCCCAAGGCATGGGACAGGCATGCTTGGCCCACCACTGCCACTACTGGGGCCCAAGGTCAGGCCCAACTGGCATCCCATCTCCAGTGAAACATCACAACAGCCTCCACTAACAATTACACTCTAAGCTACTGAAGAAATCACGTACACTGCTGACACGGTTTACAGCCAAAGGAATCATACAAAGACTGCACTACTACACACAGCCAGAATTAAAGCCAAAGTTCTCTACTCAACCAACATCATAGATACGTCTTCAGGAAAAAGTCTTCCCATGTGAAAGCAAATTTTAAAAATAGAAATAAGTGACTGTTAAACAAGATGCACAGATATTGACATAAGGACACAAGAAACATTTATAAAGCAAGGAAATATGACACTTCCAAACGATCGTACTAATTACCCAGCAAGAGACCCCAATCAAAGTGAAATTTATGAAGTCTTGGATAAATAATTCAAATTATTGATTCTAAAGAAGCTCAGCGATATACAAGAGAATACATAAAAGTAACACAAAGAAATCAAGAAAACAATTCAGGATATTAATGATAAATTTACCAAAGAGATAGCTATCATACAAATTAGCAAAGAGAAATTATGGAATAGAAGAATTCATTTAATGAAATACAAAATACATTTCAAACCTTCAACAGTAGACTAGACCAAGCAAGAAGAAAAAAGTTCAGAACTAGAAGACAGGTCTTCACAAAAAATTCAGTCTGGCAAAAATAAAGAAAAAAGAATAAACAAAGCCATGTGGTGAATGGGCCACCATTAAACAACCAAATATTTGCATTTTTAGTGTCCCCAAAAGCAAAGAGGAAAGAAAAGAGTCAGAAAACCTATTTAACAAAATACTAGTGGAAAAATTCCCAAACGTAGCAAGAGACTTAGACACCCAGACACAGGAAGCTCAAAGATTCCCAAACAGATACAATTCAAAAAGATCTCCACAGCACATTAGAGCCAAACTGTCAAAATCAAAGACAAAAAATTCTAAAAACAGCAAGAGAAAAACATGTAGTCACTTATAAGGAAACCTTCACCAGATGAACAGAAAATATCTCATTAGAAACCCTACAGGCAAAAAGATAATGGGATAATAGATTCAAAGTCCTAAAAGAAAAAAAAGCCAACCAAGGATGCTATATTCAGCAAAGGTATGCTTCATTAATAAAGGAGAAATAAAGCCTTTCCCACACAAGCAAATGCAGAGGGAATTCCTTATTACTTGACCAGACCTACAGTGAATGCTTAAGGGAGTCTTACGCCTGGAAACAAAGAAACAACATCTACCATCATGAAAATGCAAAAGGAAAAAACTCACTGGTAAAGCAAATACACAAATGAGGAAGAGAAAAGACCTGAATGTTACCACTACAGAAAACCACCAAACCACAATTATAAATAATAAGAATGTAAGAAAGGACATACAACACAATCTGAAATTAATTAATAAAATGACTGGAATAAGTCCTCACATATCAATAGCAATTTTGAATGTAAATCAATTAAACTTCCCACTTAAAAGACAGACTAGCTAAATGGATTAAAAATAAATCCACGATCCAACTATATGTCACCTATAAGAAACTCTTTTCACCTGTAAAGACACACGTAGACTGAAAAGAAAAAGACATAAAAAGTATTCCATGCAAATGGAAATCAAAAGCAAGCAGGAGTAGCTATACTTATATCAGATAAAACAGACTTTAAGTCAAAAATGGCAAAAAAAGACAAAGAAAGTCATGGTATAATGAAAAGAGAATCAATTCAGCAAGAGGATATAACATTTCTAAACATACACACACCCAAAAGTGAAGCACCCAGATGTATAAAGCAAATATTACTAGACCTAAAGAAGAGATAGACTCTAATACAATAACAGTTTGAGACTTCAGCATTCTATCATAGCATCAAACAGAACACCTATACAGAAAATTAACAAAGTTGGATTTAAACTTCACATTAGACCAAATGGACCTAATAGACACAGAACATTTTATCCAACAGCTACAGAACACAAATTTTTCTCATCAACACAAAGAACATTTTCCAGCCTAGACCATATGTTAGGACACAAAATAAGTCTCAAAAAATTAAAAATCAAAATAATATCAAGTGTCTTCTCAGATCACAGTAAAATAAAACTAGAAATCAATAACAAGAGGAAATTTGGAAACTGTACAAATACATGGAAATTAAACATGTTCCCGATTCACCATTGGATTAAGAAAGAATCCAAGGAGAAAATAAAAACATTTTTAAAGCAAATGAAAATCTAAACATACCAAATGCTATGGAATACTGCAAAAGCAGTGCTAAAAGGGAAATTTTAGCAATAAGTGTGTACATCCAAAAAGTAGAAAAATTCCAAATAAACAACCTAACACTGCACCTCAATGAAAAAGAAAGCAATATCAAACCAAACTTAAATTAGTAAAAAAAAGAAATAATGAAGATCAGAGCAGAATTAAATTAAATAGAGACTAACAAAACAATGCAATGGAGCAATGAAATGAGAAAAGTTGTTTTTTTGAAAAGACAAACAAAATAACGAAATTGCTAGCTAGACTAACAAAGAAAAAAGAGAAGATCCAAATAAACAACATCAGAAGTGAAAAGGGAGATATTACAACTGATACCACAGAAATACAAAAGGTCATCAGAGACTATTATGAACAACTATGTACTAACAAACTGGAAAACTTAGAGGAAATGGATAAGTTCCTGGACACATACAACTTACCAAAATTGAATCATGAAGAAATTGAAAACCTGGACAGACCAATAACGAGTAATGAGTTTGAATCAGTAATACAAATTCTCCTGAAAAAGAGAAGTCTAGGACCAGATGGCTTCACTATCAAATTCCTCCAAACTTTCAAAGAAGGACTAACATCAGTTCTCCTCAAACTATTCCAAAAAATTGAGGGGCAATTTCTCCTTCTCCCTAACTAATTCTACAATGCCAGCATTTCCCTGATACCAAAACTGGACAAGGATGCAACAACAATAAAACGAAACTACAGGCCACTATCCTTGATGAACATAGATGAAAAATCCTCAACAAAATACTAGCAAACTGAATCCGCAGCACATCAAAAAGATTATACACCATGATTGAGTAGGATTTATCCCAGGGATACAAGGATAGTTCAACATATGCAAATCAATAAACGTGATACGTCACATATCAAGAGAATGAAAGACAAAAACCATATGATAGTCTCAATAGATGCAGAAAAACATTCAATAAAATTCAATATCCCTTCATGATAAAAACTCTCAACAAACTAGGAATTGAAAGAACATATATCAATATAATAAAGATCATATATAAAAACACACAGTTAACTTCATACTGAATGGGGACATTTTGAAAGGCTTTCCTCTAAGAACTGGAGCAATATGAATATCTCCACTTTTACCACTCCATTCAACATAGTACTTGAAGTCTTAGCCAGAGCAATCAGGCAAAGGAAAGATATAAAGGGCATCAAAATTGGAAAAGATTAAGTCAAATTTTCTCTCTTTGCAGGCAATATAATCTTATATCTAGAAAAAGCTAAAGACTCCACAAAAAAGGTCTTAGATCTGATGAATTCAGTAAAGTTGCAGGATACAAAATCAACATACAAAAATCAGTACCAGCTGGGCACAGTGGCTCACACCTGTAATCCTAGCATTTTGGGAGGCTGATTGCTTGAGGCCAGTAGTTCAAGATCAGCCTGGGCAACATAATGCAATCCTATCCCTATATTTAAAAAATAAAATAAAATAAAAGTTTAAAAAGTCAGTAGTGTTTCTATACGTGAACAATGAACTAGCCAAAAAAGGAAATCAAGAAAGCAATATCATTTATAATAGCTACCAAAAAAAAAATACCTAGGAATAAATTTACCCAAGGAGGCACAAGAACTCTCTAAGGAAAACTACACAACAATGATGAAAGAAATTGAAGAGGGCACAAATAAATGGAAAGATACCCCATGCTCATGGATCAGAAGAATTAATATTGTTAAAATGACCATGCTGCCCAAAGTAATTTACATATTTAATGCAATCCCTATCAAAATAACAATGTCATTTTTCACAGAAATAGAAAAAATATATAGGGAGCCCCTGAAGAGCCCAAATAGCCAAAGCAATGCTGAGCAAAAAGAACAAAGCTGGAGGCATCACACTACATAAATTCAAAATATGTTACAAGGCTATAGTAACCAAAACAGCATGGTATTATTATAAAAACAGACACACAGTTCAATGGAATAGAATAAGAAACCCATAAATAAATCCACATATTTGCAGCTAACTGATTTTTGACAAAGGCACCAAAAACTTACAGAAAGGACCCCTTCTTCAAGAAATAACTCTGGGAAAATTGAATATCCATATATAGAAGAATAAAACTAGACATCCGTCTCTCATCATATACAAAAATCAACTCAAAATGTATCACGGACTTAAACATAATACTCAAAACTATAAAACTACAAGAGAATAAAACACTTCAGGAAATTGGTCTAGGCAAAGATTTTATGGCTAAGACCTCAAAAACACAGGCAATAAAAACAAAAATAGACAAATGGGACTATATTAAACTAAAAATCTTCTGCACAGGAAACAACAGAGGGAAGAGACAACCTGTTAAATAGGAGAAGTATCTGCAAAATATTCATCTGACAAATGACTAATAGCCAAAATGTACAGGAAACTCAAACAACTTGTTAAAAATAACAAATAATCCCATTAAAAAGTGGGCAAAGATATAAATAGACATTTCTCAAATGAAGACATATAATGGACAATGGGTACATGAAAAAAGTGCTCATTACCACTAATCATCAGGGAAATGAAAATCAAAAGCACAATGAGATATCATCTTACCCCAGTAAGAATGGCTATTATGGTTAAAAAAAAAAAAAAAAAAAAAAAAAAAAAGATGCTGGTGAGGATGTAGAGAAAAGGGAACACTTCTACAATGTTGGTGGGAATGTAAATTAGTACAGTCACTATGGAAAACAGTGTTGGGATTTCTCAAATAAAAAAAAATTCTAAAAGTAGAACTACCATGCAATCCAGCAATCTCACTACTGGGTATTTATTAAAAAAAAAAAAAAAAAAGCAAGAAAGAAATCAGTGTATCAAAGAGATATCTGCACCCTCATGTTTATTGCAGTACTATTCACAATAGCTAAGATACAGAATCAAGCTAAGTGTCCACCAACGGATGAATGGATAAAGAAAACTTGGTATACAACCAGAATGGAATACTATTCAGCCATAAAAAGAATGAAATCATGTCATTTGCAGCAACATGGATAGAATTGGAAGTTATTACATTAAGTGAAATAATCCAAGCATGGAAAGACAAATAGCACATGTTCTCACTCACATGTGGGAACTAAAAAGGTTGATCTTACGCAGTTAGAGAGTAGAATGATAGATACTGGAGGCTGGGATGTGTGTGGGGGTATAGGAGGTTGGTGATAAAGAGGGATTGGTTAATGGGTACCAACATACAGTTAGATAGAAGGATTAAAGTCTAATATTCAGTAGCAGAGTAGGGTGACTACAGTTAACAAGAACGTATTGTGCATTTCAAAATAGCTAGAAGAGAGGACTTGAAATGTTCCCAACACATAGAAATGATAAATAATGCAGGTAATGGACACCCCAAAAACCCTGTCTTGATCATTACATAGTCTATGTGTGTAAAAAAATATCACATGTACCCTATAAATATATACAACATTTGTACCAATAAAAAAATAGATACCTCTCCAAATACACAGTCCCTAGGAGAAAATAAAGAACCACCTCTCCGGAGAAATCAATATGTTGTACAGAAAAAGACTTGTGTTTTCCAGAGGCTCATCCCTTTGATGAGGGAAGTCAGAGGAGCTTGATACCATAGATGTTGGCAGATGACTACATCAACTCCCTGAGGATCTGACCCCACCTCGAGAGTCTACAGTATTAGAAGGCTATAGGGAGGTGAACACTGGAAATGATTCAAGTTCTTTATGTAAAGTTGAAGAATTAATTTGAAGCATGAATGGCTGGGAAACACCAATGACCTGTCACAGATGATAAGTGATAGTATTTGTCTGAATGAGCCAAATGGTGGGAAAAAAAAAAGGTTTACAGAGACAGCAGATGCTCACTCTGTCTCCATTACTGCCCCTCTGACAGCGTTGGTCGATAGGACACAAAGTCATGTGGAAATGAGACCTTTGGGCAGAGCCTGAAAGGGAGCTTGGTTATTACAGGCTTTGGGTTGTGCTTCCAGGAAGACTGGAATCTAAATGGGTCTCTCCCGTCTCTCCCATGCCGCTGAGACCCACCAAGGGCGCAATCAAAATCACCCTCCACAGAGGAATTCACAGCAGTGGCTATCCGAAGAATGCTTCCTCAGTCGCCTGGAGCAGTTTTCATTCTGCATATTAAAAGAGTCTGAAACCAAAAGTCATATGAGGATAAACATATGCATGTAGTTTATTTATTTTTCTTTTTAAAGAGGTACTGACCTTGAAACGGCTGATCAGATCATAGCGTGTGAGTAGTTCATAGAAAATAAATTTCAGTGCATGATCCCCACTGGCCTCATTGAGGGAAAAGACGTCAAAGGACCACTTGTCCACATCCTGCAGGACAGGGTGGAGAGAAAGAACACATTAGCCCACAGTCACTTACACACCTACCAATCTCCTCACTTTCAAGTCTGCCTGCAGCCCTCACTGGAGATTTCACAGTGTGACACTCAAACAGACTTTCCACTCTCTAACTTTTTCCAATCTGGCTAGTCTACATAGTATCTACTGTTAAAAAAATTAAATAGTCTTATTACTAATAAAAATAGCCATAATTTATTGAGTACCTACTGTATGACAGGCATTATGGTTGATGATAAATATGTAAATTATCCTGAAAACAACTCTAAATTATAGATATTCGTCACATTTTATGGATAAGAAAACTGATAAATTACCTAATTTCCCTAACACCCAAGGTGCGTAAGCACTGGAGATACAGGCAGGGCCAGAACACAAACATAGGTTGGATGCCTAAGATCAGTTGCTTTCCATTAAGCCCTGCAGCTGCTACTGTTTAATTCACTACAGCCTATGGTGCTTCTCTTCTCTGAACTTCTTTCCAATCCCTTGACACTATCCAATGACTTCCTCTAAGTTTACAGTTAAGAATGTTAACTCATTCAGAAGTGTTCAGAAACATGCATGATGTAGAACACAAAACAATATGCCACATCAATCTAAACTGCTGAGCTGAAACCAAAAAGAAAGCATTCATTTCTTATGACAGAAAAATGCTACCATTTCTGGAGTCACTAGTCTGGGATCTTGTCCTCAAATCTGTTAGTCACTTTACTGAAAAAAAGTAAAAGGAAAAACTAAACTGAACACACACCTTATACACCATCCCTGAAGTTCAAAGTCTTTGCCTGTAAATAGCTACTCCAAAATATATGTAAATACAGTCTGTTGAGCTTTGGCTTATTGTAACCAACTTCTTGTGGATGTAGTAAACCAAGATTTGTTTAAGCAATGGTTAAAGCAACAGTCATTTGGTTTTTCACGGCACCAAGATCTCACTTCCCGTGGTTGAGTGAAGCATATTCACTTGAGCTTGACAGCAAGGATTCACATGAGACCACACTGCCTACAGGCAAGGTGTCAGATGGTACACTGGTAGAGACCTTGGTTCTCATGAGTGACTCTCACCCCAGCCCTCACTGAATTCCAACATAATCCATCCATCCCAATTTTGTTCCTGACCAAACATTCCAACTGTGAAATTCATCCCAAGGCCATCAAGGGTCTCCCTCCTGGAGGCTAATAAACTGTTTTCAGGGAAAACAGAATTGTATATAGGAAAATCAAACTTTTCCGGAGGGGTTTAAATTGAATTCCTCCAATTCACACTTAGTGGTAACCTCACTTAAGTCTTCAATAACTGCCCCTCCATTAAAATAACCAAAGAAATAGTGACAGGCACATTTCTGTGAGCACATTTTCTGTGCTAGGCACAGTGTGAGTGTTTACATGCATTTGCAAAACCTCGCAAGTCTAGAGATAGGTGTTACTTTCTCCGGTTTTATAGATGGCAACCTCAGAGCGATTAATTGAAATGTCTAGCACCATAAGGTAGCAGAACCAGGTAATAACCTCACTAACGACCCTTAATGATCTCACTGCCAACAGATGAAATTGTAAATGCCATGAATATGTGCTGTGACCCAGGCCTCATCCCTTTAATATCCCACTAGGTTCCAGGCTATAGACAGCAAGGACACTTAAGATTAACCCAAGACCTAAAGCTTTACCTTGGTTACTATCATTGGCACTGCCATGAGTCACATACATTGTCTTATCTTTAGTCCTAAGGAAAAAGTCACTGACAACTCAGTAGGTTGGAAAACGCTGTGTCACTTCTGACAATTTTTAATCCTAGTGTCCAGAAAGGAAAGGGCTCTCTATCACTAGAAATAAAGAGATTATCATGATAAAAAGCCAAGATTTATTTGAATATCAGGACTTAGAGAACAAAGAGGATGAGCAAATAGAGAGAGTGAGATGGATGTCCTCTTTGGTCCCTCATGTTAGGGAAGGCTTAGCTGTAATCCTCAGTCTAATGTTCTTCAGAACCAGTTGAGGGGCTTAGCCAAAATATGGATCCTCCAGTGGTGACTCCAGAGAATCCTGGTGTGGGGCCTGGAATCCGCATTTTTAACAAGTACCCAGTTTAACTGCCTTCAACCATTCTTCCTCATTCACCAAATTTTGCCCAAGGACACTTCCTGTAGAGAAATTGCAGGAACTTCCTGTTAGTCTAACACAAAGGAAGCGAGAACCTCCTCATCTCCTCCCACTTTGAGCCTGGAGTCTTTCCAAGGTGTCACTTCCTGAGTCACAAAACAGATGTCCTTCCAAAGAAGAGCACACAGCTACATTCCATTAGGCTAATCTCAGAAGACTAGAGGTAGAACACCTCAAGTTAGAAGTTTACATCTATACATATATATATAACGGAAAAAGCAAAAATAACACAATGCAACATGTTTCAAATTTAGAGACTGGTTCATTACTATATTACTTAAATATCATCTTATGTCGTGTTCTTATGTTAACCACAAAGGTTAACATGACAGCAGCATAAGGGTTATTTTAGGGAATTGTATTCTCTCAGTCTTTAGGGAAAATTTCTGTAATAAGAGAAAACAGTAATGATTCCATATGAACTTCTGGCAATGAAGTGGAAATAATCTTTTTTCTAACATGTAGTACATAAAGAAAGAAACAAAAGAGTCTATATCTGTGATCGCTCCAACTCATTGCAAATAAAATCAGCCTCTGGAGAAGTGGAAAAAACATTACATTGTAAAAAGCTTTGAACTTCCCCAGTAAACAGGGGACACAGTCAAGAGAAATAGCAGCTTTAGCTTTAATGCACATATCAACAATATATGTGAGGAGAAGTAGCAATTTATTTAGAAAGCTAGTAGGTCTTCCTTATCTGAATAATCTAAGTACCTGTCCCCTCAGACAACATGTGTGCATCTGAGAATTTCTTTTCGCTAAGTATAAAATAACAATTCATGCACATCACAGTTTGTTCCAATTCTTTCTCAGTTATTCTGCATAGAAAAGAGGCTTCAATTTGGAAGAAACATTTTCATAAATGTCTTGGTACCAGTATACCCTCTTGTATTTATGTTCCTGATAAAGGAAAAAATTAAAGACAATAAAGATGCTTTTAATGTTTCTAAGAGTTTGATTGAATGTTCAGGTTCAATTATGAAAATTAATACAACTTCATAGTGGACGTTAAGAAATATCAGATTTCCTGAAGTGATTTCACTGATTAAAATGGGAAATATCACTGTACATTACACTGATGTATTGGGCATCAGATTAGGGGTTAAAGAGGAATGGGAGAAAAGACACATCTTCTTGCTGGGTCCTTCCTGAGTATCCTTCCTGCTTTTAAGATTAGGTAAGAAGAGACAGAAAGGGTAGAGACAAAGGAGAAATGAGAATCTGTGTATATATGGTCTCTCAAATTCAGCTAGTAAATGTCTCCGAGACAAGAGAAAGGCCTATGAATATATAATCAAGATTGTCCCAAGGGGCTCTTTCTTGACATTAAATTAATCAAGAAGCACTCCCCACCCCCTAATTCCATGAATAGGTAATTTAGCTTCTGAAAATATCACATTTTTCAGGTTTTGGAGAAAGAAAACAATGGCTTTAGCAAAGGTCAAAATGCTACAATGTCCCTAAGCACATGGCCCAAGTCCATACATAGACAACATGTGATGTCAACAAACTCAGTGATCTTGGGCTACAGGATCAGCAACACATTGGAATCCAGAAGCCAAATCAAGTTTAGCAAATCTCAAATACCCTCAGACCAATGCCTTCAGGAATGCATCTGCTTTGGGGCTCCTGGAGATATTCTATACAATTCCAAGAACTTGCCTGATTAGAGGTAATTCTGCAGGATGTAGCCCATTTAAACTCAAACATTTGTATGATTTCCGAGGGAACATTTGGCTCAGTGAGAGTCTTTGGAAAACAATGGGCTATATAGATGGGACAAGGGCTCTCGGGCCATAAGTTCATGCAGTAAAACATTACTAAGAGCTTACCATGTGCTGAAAACTCTGATATCAAACATTAGCTCTGTCTCTAATTAACTCTTTTTTTAAATCTTGCTGAGTCTTGGTTTCTTCATCTATAAAATGGACTTGGAGTAGGTAATCAGATAATGGGACAATTACAAATACTGAAGATCCTCCTAATGTTGAATACTTATAGCCATAACATACTTGATCTCGTATGGCAAAATCAGATAAATCTCATAATGACAGATCACTGTATAAAACTTAAACTACTCTACAGTACTAGAAAGAAATGAAACCCACACAGAGTTCGATTGTTTTTAAATTGGGAAGATGAAGGGTGAAAAGACAGTGATACTGTTAGAACAAATAATAAAAAGATAATGAAAGAATAAAGTCAGGAATAACTGGAAAAGTAACTGTAAATGAAAGCCTCTAATCTTATAACAAATTTAACTCTACTTTTTATTAGGTACCATGTACACTGTAAAATCTTTTCACTCGTATTACCTTTAATGCCTCAATAACAGCTGGTGGATAGCTCAGTCCAACCATGTTTGATGTCCGTCTATACATTCTGAAAAGTCAAAAGGGAAAAATGCAACATGATATCTTACAAAGTAGGATTTGTAAACCACAGACTCATACCAAGTATTGACAAATAATGAGAAGTCAAGTGGGGTGATCCAAAGAACCTAAAATTCATTTTTTGACATTTTTAATATTCACTCAGGTGGTCTAAGTGTTAAATTCGAAAGAAATTAAAGCAATCCCAAACATATGAACCGTTGGGGGAAAAAAACCTAACTCTATAGGCCCCAGACTGGAAATTAAATTATTAAATGGGTCACTTCTTCTGCCAGAGTGAATTATAGTACAGAACAGACAGTAAGCAGTGTAGTAATTTAACCTGAATGAAGAACTCCTATAGGTAACCCATTTAGAATAGCTTGTTCTTTAGAACTGTCAAAAACAAGAAGGAAAAATGTCCCAGGTAATCTTTAAACTTACCATGGTGTTTCTAAAATGTATAATTACACGATAAGGATTATAGGAAGAATATATCTATTTCTGGAATCTATTGCTGGGTAAGGGGGTCAATTTGATTTCAAAGAGTAAAATAGCTAATAAAACTGAAGTGCCCTGGGGGCTTCAAACCACTGAAATGAACTGTCTTCCCTGGGTCAGCAACCGCAAAGCATCCCAGATCTGTTCCAAATTGAGACATCATCCACCTATTTCAAAAGATGATAGATGAGATGATTTACTGCTTTAAAAATTAGAGACTGACCTCAAACTAAATCTTCTCTGGTAAACAAAAAAATTCTGAGCAAAAGTAAAAGCTTTTCCTAATGATGCTACAGAGATTAAAATAGATATGTTTTTGCCATTTCTCATTCAAGACTATCTGTTTCTACCCACAATTTTCAGTATTTATAAAGATAGGAAAACCACATTAAAGCAAAGCTTCCAGTTATTGGAAACGTGTTGCTTTGGCTGCTTTAGTCACTAAATGACAATGAATGACATCTTCACCTCTCCACAAATATCCCAGCCTGCACTGCGTGAACGATGCTCTTGAACCGGGGCTTCTCCTCGCTCCTCCTGAGCATCATCCCCATCTGCCGCGTGAAGGTGGAGGCCAGCCAGTCTCGGACCTCAGAAGGCACAGCATCTGACTGAATGTCACTGAGCTCATCCTCTGTATCCAGGAGTCTCCTGAAACACAAGAAACGGAATCAGCACACTGAGATTAAATCTGAAGTTGGAGCTCTCTGTTCAAAGCAACTGCTCCTCTCTGCCTCACCTGCATGTTAGGTGCAAAGAAACCAAATTAAATTGGCCACAAAAAATACAGTGCCTTTTTGGTAAGGCTTACGTAAGCTCGCCATGTGTGTTTCGTGATGGTCTTGGCTTCCACTGATATTTCAGGATGGTTCTCTCAACCAGACTGGACAAAGGAACTGGTCCATTGTACCCAGAAGCACTCTGTGGCATTTGAGTGAAATTTAAACCTTCTATTTAAAAATGCCTTCACAGGGAGCCTTGTATTATTTAATAGATGGACCATGTGACATTATTTTGTTTAAAAATATAAATGGATACTTAGAGACTTCGCAAAGTATTTACCAAATCACAGCAACCCAGTCCTCTGAAGTAGTGATCCTAAGTGATGACAATCAATATTCTTTCTAGTTTGATAGGTTGCTACCAAAATTTAAATGTCTAAATTCAAGGAAAATTTTCAAAATAATGCAGTTCTTTATTTGCGCACAATGATTTAATCATCTAACAGCTGTGTTTTGCTGATTTTTCAAACTTGTTCATAGGTCAGACCACTAGAATCGAACACAAAGAGCAATGTTAAAATAAAACCTAAAATAGCATGTCAAATTTACAGTAAACCCAATTAAAAATTAGCAGTAAAAGTAGCTGCCAATGTAAAGGTGTTTGGATTTTTTTTTTCCTTTAGACTTACCAATTGGGGTGGGGGTAAGTGGAGGAAACATAACATTTGGAAAAAAGCTATGATATCGAATTTCCTTAAATTAGAAACCAAGTGTGTCAGCAAAATAATAGTAATAGTAAACCATACAAATCTTAGATTACTGTAAAATACTTTCAGATTGGAATTTGGCAAATAAAAGTAAGACATCACAAATACTGACAGAGAAGCCTGTCTAAATTAGGGAAAAAAAATACACACCTTTCATATTCAACATTTCAACATTTTTCAAAAGAAATGCAACTTTGTAACCTTCAAACATATGTAGTAACTGAAACCGCTTTAATACGTTTAGATAATTCAAGTGGAATAAACCTGCTAAGTAAATCAGCGACATACATAAGACTGAAGAGGGAATGCTGGGTGCTTAAGAGAACACAAGCTTCTTGATCACTTCAGGAGCCTCCATTTACTAATGGACATTATGAATTAAAACATAAACACAATTTTTAGACTAACACTAACAACATACAATAATTACAATGGAGCTCTATATCTGATTTTTAAAATCTTAGTGGATTTTTAAAAATCAGTTTTTCTCCTCTTTCGTGATCTCACTTCCTTGTCATGGTGGCCATATGAGATTTGTTCTATTAGCTCCTTTTATAGATGAGGAGGTACAGAGAGTAAGTGACTTGTCCACATCTATCCTCTTTGTTTGTGGAAACTAAAACTCAAAGATGAGTAATTTGAATGTCACCCCATTCCTGGCATGGGGGACAATGTCAGAAAAGCCATTTAAGAGAAAATTTACCATCACTATACTAATGTCTTTTGTTATTTTTAGCTTACCTTGTTTCATCAATATACACAGATTCAAGCACTGTGGCTGCATATTCCAAATTCTTCTTAAGATCTACCACTGAAGCTTCCCCTCTCTCTAATTGTTTGACCAAAGACCGCAATCTAGAAAAATAAAAAGACATAATTTCATTAGAATAGAGGAAACAAAGAATAATCCTACAACTATGGTGATATATTTTACAGTCATCGAATATTCTCACTTATTCTGATACATCTGAAAGGAAAATAATTATAGGACCAAAGGAGCAAGTAATAAAATAAATGTATACATTTTTGCCATTGTGAAGTAAGAAGAAAGAATTTCTCTCCAACCAGGCACTGACCATACTTTCTAGCTAGCTTTTAGCTTTATGAATCCTAAATTATCAATGATTTTGCTTTTTCTCAAATTTTCAACTTTTTTGTTCTATGTTGATGTAGTAAAGCCTGACCAGCAGCAAAATCACCAAATACCTCTTGAGATTCTGCTCTGTTGAAGGCACTTGGTCCAGCAGTGGCCCCAGATAATGGCAGCCCCATGACCCAGGCATGTCCCAAGACAGATGAAAACATTTAAACCACTGAGAACCACAAGAGGGCTACAGAAGGAATAGATGAAAGTAAATTGTTTTACTGGACAGAAAAAATCACTCTGAGAGGAGATAAATACCCTAGTTAAAAAAAAAAAGAAAATATGAGGATTGATTTTAAACCGAGGAACTCCAGACTATACAAGAGAGGCAATAAAACATGTTTTTTCTGTCATTTATATGAACATTATCTGCACAGAGGACTTAGTATTCATGAGAACAATAAAATGACTACAGATGATCAACATGCGGTAACTGAGAATACTGTAAATACCACAGAGATTTGGAGATTGGGCAACTCTCCAGGCTGTTTGATAACCAGCAATGAAAAGAGTAGAGACCTTGAAGACAAAATGGGGTTTGAAGCTCACTTCATAACTTATTAGCTGTGCAACCCTAGGTAAGTTATGTAACATCTTTGAGTGTTATCTTAATGAAGAGCGAAGTATGAAATTTCTAAAGTTGACCTGAAGATTAAATGAAATTGATATAGAGTATGTGACTCATGGTTGTTCTTTGAAAAGGCAATTGTTATAACTATTGTCATTATTCAATGACTTTGATCACCACAGATAACCAAATGAGAAAAATTCTAGCAAGATATTTAAAATGATTGTCAAATCTCCACTTCCTGTTGGTATATGCAATCTGTTCTCACCTTCCTGACATCAAAATATCCTCAAATAGTTTGCCTTCATGGCAAGGTATAAACTACTCCCTTCCTGATTTGCATGAAAATGACCCACAATAAAGAATGAGAAAAAATCTTGGATCAACCTTAAAAAGTAGGCAAGAGGGTCAACCATAAAAAAATTTCCAGGAATTTCAATGATATAAAATACAAATAACATTAGATTCAGGCAGTCTCTACTTGAATTATGAATCTGCAATATATCAAAGGGAAATATGAAAAGGAAATCAGCAGAGGCCCCTGCAGGCTTGGAGGTGAAGGTCAGCCTTGGAAATGCCATTAGCAGCACTGGGAAGAGTTCTGAATTTCAGAGGCAGCACGGGACAGGGAGTTGGCAGGGAAGGGCTTGCCAGTCACTCACACAGAAGGGATAGCCAGCCTGCCAAAGAATGGGGAGACAGCAGCAGGGAGCCCTGACTGCTGTTCCAAATAAGGATTGGAAGCTCTTTAGCAAAACACATTCCTGGCTAAGTCTGCCTCCAGCTCTGACTCTCACCTCAAGGTGCTCAGCCACCCCCTAGGCTGTTTGGACTCTCAAATGACAAAATGAGAGTAAAATTAAACTTTTTAAAGTTTAGTCTCAAAAATGAAAGTAAAATTAGACTTTTTAAAGTTTACTCTCAAAAATGAGAGTAAAATTAAACTTCTTAAAAATGCCTCTCTCCATTTGGGGCTTATAGGTTCTACCAGGAACTGACATGAATCTCTAGTAGAACCCATCTCAATTCTAGAACCTAAGAGGAAATGACAAAAACCAAGAAAATCATGAGAAAAATTATAAGAGTAACAGAAGGAAAAGCCAGAAGATCCTATCTACCTATAAGAGAACTTTCATAGGAAATAAACAACTGAAGCAGCTTTAATTGAATAAGTTTTCCTAGGCTAAAGTAAAACCTGTATAAGCAGATGAAAAGGGATCAAATGCAATTTTTTAAAAGTAAATGAAAACATCAAATGTATGCTACTGTAATTTTTGATTTCAAAGAATAAAGAAACAAACTTGAAAATCTTTGAGAAAATGAAACATAATACTTACAAAGTAACAAAAAATTGTCCTGGCCATCTACTTCTATCAAGTCAAACATCAAAAAGCAATTTAATAACAGTACCAATTTTTGAGAATAATATGGGAAACTTCAAGACATTTACATCTACATCTACAGAGTTACCAAGTACATAAGAAGCCAATAAATATATTCTCAGGTGTCAACAACTTGAAAATTTATCATTCATATCCTTTCCAGAAAACAAAACAAAAACAAAAACTTTAAGGCATACTCTAGCACAGTGGTCTTCCAAGGGAGTGGATTCGTGAGTCTCCAGTTAAATGGATTGTTGATTCATGACCTAGATTTAACTAACTCAAACTTTACAAAATGGACAAGTAATTTAAACAGATTCTGGAAAGAAGAGGCAGATAAAATGCTGATAATACAAGGACAACTAAACATGAAAATCAGCTGACACGTCTCCTTTTACTAGGACAATCTCCTATTTCTCATACAAACACTTCCTCTCCCACTTTTACAAAATTAAAAGCTAATTCTCATCAGTTGAAAAATAATTGGAATTATTAAGGACATTAAATGGACTATGGATGTATAGCCACTACTTTTTAACAATTCTCACTCCTGGGAAAGCATAGTATTGAGAGAATCAAGTCATGAAGGGGCCTCATATCACCTTGTGATCAGGGAGCTGGGACCCCAAGCCAGAACAGGAGTGGGGCCTTCAGGGAAAGCTTCACTCAGAATCTCACTCAGCTGTTCTGATGAGTAGCACTGAAATCAGCTCCACCAGAGAGACCCAGGCTTTGTGCCACAATTAGCAGAAAATCAGCCATTCAGAGGCTTCTCCCTGATGTAGTCACCAGTGGTGCCAGGCAGACATTAGGCAGTCACATTTATGCATTCAGTGTGAAGTTCTGACCCAACAGGAAGCTGTAAATAGAAAGCAAAACCCTAGCCAAGTGGTTTCAACAGATCCAGAGAGGAAATGACACAGAAATAATGCACCTTTTGGGTGCGTGGGAGGCACTAGAAATTTACATGTAACCCTGTCTTTCCAGCTTATGAGATGAGCAGAAGATTCAATCAACTTCCTGGCAGACAGTGAGGGAACCTAGAACAACCCGTCACTCTGTTTATGGAACAACACCCAGCTGACATTCACCTTTCTTTACTCAAGGATGATGAAACAGAAAAAAACATTCATGAAGAGATACAGCAATAAAGACAGAAGAGAATACAGCATTCAAAATGTGAAAGGACTCACTTTTGAAAAAAAAATCACTAACGGAAACAGAAGTGAATTTTAGGGAGCATCTGATGTGTGTTCAATACAATTAAAAAAAAAAACATAGATCTATGAAACAAAGGCAAAAGCCCAAATCAATATAATAAAAAGTTTCTTTAAAAAGAAATAAAACATGACAATAGAAAGACTATAAGAACTTACTGTTAAAAAGAGTTAAGTGGTGACCAGCATTGTATATACCCATCTCCTGTTTGGGTGTCACCCATGTCAGACACAAGCTGCAGCTGCCAACTTTCTGCTTTATGTAGCTGCCACACAAAGCCTAGTGATTCCAGATGCCCCTTTCAAATTCTGTTGAGCTTTAGCATAGCGTTCAGGTGCTTATGCTCCAACGGCCCCTCAGCCCACCTTTCTCTAGCTCTTTATCCTTTCCATTTGGAATATCAAGCCCTGCCCTGCCATATCCTACCTACCTCTTGGTGAAATGGCTATTCTTTGGGCAAAAGAGTTTCAAATTAGCTCTTTTATCATTGGCCAATTTAAGTTCATGAAAATAAGGACCCCTCTCTATTTGTCATTGTAGTGAAGGTATTCCCTAGATCTTAACCTATCTTAAGAAGGGTTGTCTGAAAATTAGCCAGGATCTTTCATACCCCTGTCATAAAGTATTTTTGTTCAACTGGAAAAGACTAGCTGAGGCCAGAGGGCTCAACTGCTCTCCTTTGTTTTCCTAGTAAAGTTGTCTAGATGCTTTTCATTCCATCTAAAAGGCAAATGTCAATTCATTCCATCTAAAAGGCAAATGTCCTCAGGGGCCAGGTCTCATGGTATGCTGCAGCCTATATTTTGGGAAAGATGGAGATCTGGTGTTTTAATACTACCCAGAGGAATGTTTGGTCTGGACACCTAAAGGGAATTTATTTCATGAGCACTGGAAATAAATTTACAAGGAAGGAAGATAAAGAAGTAGGAAAATATACAAATAATAATAATATTAATAAGGTTTCTCTTCTGAGAGAATGCTCATAGTTTCCAGCACTCCATCCATTTCTGTCACTGCGGCTGCCAGATAATAGTTCCAGTATAGAAGTGCAACACCATTTTAGGAAGTGCTTATGCCTTCCAACTTTGGCAAGATGCCTTTCAGTTAAGACAGTGTGCAATTTCATTGTGGATGAGCCATTGCATCTTTTCATGACTCTTGCATTTCTCGGTGTAAATTCTTTGCTTTCTGTATGCTTCTTACCTGCAAGGCATACGATGAGATACTGCATCTCTTCAGTTCCCTGTGCCCTCAGATCCGGAGCAAGCCCTGGATGCTGACTTCCCCTGACCCCACACCAATCAATATGTGGGATGCATAAAGGTGTTGGAAGAGGGGAACTATGTGAGGAAAGGCCAGAGCACTGTATTTTGGAATTTAAAAGGATGTTAGGGAGGAGAGATATTTCTTTTTTTTCCACAAAGATAATTCCTAGGACCAATGGGGTGAGCTTCATTAAAAAGCAACTTATTGGTTCAACTTTATAATTTAGAAAACTGCCTTATACTGGACTAGGCATTATTCCCCACCCCAGTGAGGTCGCAGAAAGCCCTACAACCCTATGCCTTGAAAACATATACATTTGTTGAGCTTTAGACCCTACTAGAATTTCATTCTTTTGCACAAGCAAAAATGAACTGTAAAAAGAAGCTATGGAAACATACTTTCTCATGTTTGTCTATTCTGCCCAAGGTTATTCCCTCTGAGGATGGGTAGGCAGCTCCTAAAATGCCAGCGTAACCAACAAGTACTGCTATCTCAGAAAGGCTTTGTTTTGTTTGAAAGGATATGAGAGAGAACTGGATCTTTTACAGTACTTTCTCTACATGTCCCAATGAATCATGAGCCCTAAAAACTCATTTGAATTAAATAAAACTTCATTTCAGTTCATCACCCCCATGTATTCGTAAGGCATACTCATCTCTGTGTCCTTTTCATACACCTGCCTCCTCCACATCACTCCTGTCCTCTGCCACTTACCTAAATGCCATAGGAAATAACTTAAAACAACTCTTCCAAATGGGATGCCCCAACATGACTTTTAGTCTTATGCTTTAATGCCATCCGATGATGTCATCCAAGCATTTTTCTGGCCATTGTTTGTTTCTATAATTAATGACAGCTGATTAAGATGGCCGCACTTGAAAAACATTCAACATTGGGTGTCTTTTGTGTAAAGGCACTGGGAGAGATAGGCTCTAGGAATACAAAGTGGGGAAATGCAGTGCCTTCTCTCAGGTAGGGAAGACAGAAAGCTAACCAGCACCCACAATGCAGTACTGTAAGCGAAATGGCAGAGGTGTGATGGGGGCTAAGAAAGCACAGAGGAGGGGAATCTTCTAATAACAAAGCCCTCCCCAGTGGAGTTGACCAGAGCCATCTCGAAGGCCACATAGGGGTCAGCCAGGCACACAGGATGGGATAGGGAAACGGCAGACTCTGCATGGAAAGAGCAGACTGAAGGCAGTGATCTATTCAGATAATCCCATGTCTGTATGGAACTCAGGGGCATGTCAAAAGATAAAACAGAAGAAGGTAGGAGCTACACCACAGTAGACTTAGAATCTCAAGCTAAAGAAATGTAATTTTCTCCTGGAGATAATGGGGAACCCCTTGAGAATGTTTAAATGGAAGAACAGAATGATGAGATTGGCATTTTAGAAAGATCAGTCTAGCAGCTGAGTAGAGGAGCACACATAGTGAGTAAGTTGGAAAATTCTATATTTTCATTGTAATCAGGCTTGTCTGATGCTCTGAACAGCACAGTGTGAATATTCTCTCTCACATGACGGAAATTTGATAGAGTGCTGCATGAGTTTAGTGGTAGTATGGATGGTTGCTTTTAAGAATTTCTGGGAAAGAACTTGTTTTGGGGTGTGCGGTTTCCTCATTGAGTGACCACCAAACCAAAAACAAGAACAGTGCCAACGAAAATTATGACTGGCAAGAATAGCCTACTTATGTAGCTTTTACCTTTTGCTAATGCTATAAATAAAAGAGAATTTTACTTCTACAGTTTCTAATTACACCTGCTTAAAGCGGATGCACAAATGGATTGAAATAAATTACTGGACTCCAGTTACTTTTTCACTTAAGGAAAATAATTAGTACCTAGGTGCATACCTATGTTTCTATATTTTTATATGCCTCACTATATAACTTGTTAACTAAAAAAAAATTAGTAATGTTATAGAAGATTTTGAATAACGTCATGAACAAAATTGACCTACCTGGCATGGACCGGACACTGCCCTAAATTGCTGCAGAATGCACCATTCTTTTCAAGTGTACATGTAATAGTAATCAAAACTGACCATGTGCAGGGTCACAGAGACTCTCAATAAATTTCAAGTAATGGAACTCAGATAATGTTCTGTGACAACAATGAAACACAATTTTGTTATTGATTAGAATCCAAAACAAAAAATGACTAGAAATATTTCAAGTGTATGGAAATTTAGCAATATATTTCTAAATAACTCATAGGTCAAAGGTTAAATCACAAAATAATTCTAACTGAACAATAACATACAGCCTTGCAGTATGCAGGTAAAGCAGTGTTTAGAGGAAAATGTGCAGCCTTAAATAAATATATTAGAAAAGGAGAAGTCTAGCCTGTAATCCCAGCACTTTGGGAGGCCAAGGCAGGTGGATCACGAGGTCAGGAGACCATCCTGGCTAACATGGTGAAACCCTGTCTCTACTAAAAATACAAAAAAAGTTAGCCGAGTGTGGTGGTGGGTGCCTGTAGTTCCAGCTACTCGGGAGGCTGAAGTAGGAGAATGGTGTGAACCTGGGAGGCAGAGGTTGCAGTGAGCCAAGATTGCGCCACTGCACTCCAGCCTGAGTGACAGAGCGAGACTCAGTCTCAAAAAAAAAAAAAAAAAGAAAAGAAAAGGAGAAGTCTAAAAATAAGTTATCTCATTATGCACCTCAAGAAGTTAGAAGAACAAGTTAATCCAAAGACAGTAGGCAATAGCAAAAAATAAGCACAAAACCAAAACTTAAGTAGCAACAAACTCACAGCAGAAATAATTAGCAAAGCCAAAACCTGGGTTTTTGAAATGCTTAATAAAATGGATAGGTCAAGCAAGACTGATCAAGAAAAAAGAGAAATGATATAAATAACCAATATCAAGGATAAAAAGAGACTATTACTACAGATTCTGTGGACATTTAGAAAGGTAAAAGGATATCATAAATACCTTTCTGAAGATACATTTAAAAATTTAGATGAAATTTTAAAATTCCACAAAATCTTAATTTATCAAAATTGACACAAGAAAAAGGTAAACTATTAATAATTCTGTATCAGAATAATTGATACAGAACTGTATCAGAATAATTGATACAGAACTGTATCAGAATAATTGATCTACTGAATATTGTATGGGAAGTCTTCACCAGTTCAACAAAGAAAGAAGAAATAATAGACATAGGACTGGAAAAAAATTATATCTTTAAAAAGCAGCAAATAAGTTATTCTAATTAAGAGATGAATTTAGCAATGCCACTTGATAAACAGCAAAAAACAATTAGAAAATGGTACCATTCACGGAAACATCAAAATGAAACAGTTTCTAGGAATAAATCTTACAAAATATATAAAAGTCATCTACATGGAAAATGGTAAGATATTATTGAGAGAAGTTTAAATGACCTAAATAATGGAAGAAGAATCCATGCTTATGAATTTTAACACTCAACATTTAGAAATATGAATTCTCCCTAAATTCATCTGTAGATTAAATCACAAACAAATTCACCACAAGTCATTTGATAGAAACTGATTCTAAAATTTACTTAGAAATGTGAAGAATGAAATATAGTTCATGTGGTAAAACAAGGAAACTGTTGTTACTATCCTACATATCAAGACTTATTATAAAGCATTTAATTCTGGTCTCATGTCCCTCTACCACTTCACTATTCCAACTCTCTTCCTCTCAACATCCAGCTGGTATGTGTGAGGACGTGCATATGTATTTTTATATTCATACAAGCACAACATAAGTGGACAAGTAAACATGCTGCAAGAAAAAAGAAAACAGGCAATGTAAGTTGTTTTTGAACTATCCTATTCTACATGTGATTGTTCCATTCCATATGCAGGGACCCATTCTTTGGATACCCAGTCAAGGGTATCACTATCACTGCATACTCTGTCTTGGTTGCCATGGATTTTCTGATGAATATTTCCATTCCTTTGGTTTTCACGAAGCTATGTCACAGAGGAGCCCTGCATGCTCAGTCTCCTCCTAGTTCTGCTCTACAGAGTGAATCTTCTTTGGGGATATATGTTTGTGGGTGTGAGAGTGTGTGGGCAACTGTGTGTCCAAAGTGGGTGTGTCAGCTCACTACACAGGAACACCAGCCAAAATGCACTGTCAGGTCCAAAAGAAGCCTTCTATTCTTATGGTACTCTAGAAGGTGTTACGACTCAGGGTTAAAGTTTTAATCCATTTTGAGTAATAATATTAACTTTGTTCCTTTGCACTTCTTATCAAATGCAGTACTTTAGAAAGGATCTCCCTAACAGTCATTCTTGGCCTTATAAATAAGTGTTTCTTAAAAACCAGTTTATCCCCTGTTTTTATTGCCAATCAACTCACACATTTTGTTAAAAGGACATAGTGGATTTTTTTTAAGAGTAAGATTTCAAATTATGCTAAGAAAATCTTTTGTGAAGGTAAACAGTCTCTCTCCAAAGTTTGTAGGTGAGCAGACCTTATTGGGAAAGGATGTTATTATGAAAACCCACTTGTTCTTCTGGGTGAAGAAATAAAAAAGAATGAAAAAGACAACCCAGAGCATCATTCAGAATCCACCCCAGGCCATGCTGGGGACTGGGGAGAGGGAAGGAGTTAAGATCCTGCCAGACTACCAAGAGGTAAGTTCCAGAAGCCAGTGTTCATTTGCAGCTATTCATGTGGAAAGAATCACTGTCACTTTTCTCTGCTGATAAACATGCCACTTCAACATCTGTCTTAATAGACCAAAGAAATGAGAAGAACTAAAAACATCTTTGAATGGCACTAATGAGAAAAGGAAGCTGAGCAGAAACGAGAAGCAAGTTTGCAGGAAGATTTAGGAAGGTTGCAACCCATGCCTAGACACGTCAAGACACATCTCTCCATGTCTTCATAGTCAACCCAGCCCCATGACTCCTTTGCTTTCCTTTTCTGAATTTAGTTCCTCATTCGACCTCAATTGCATCATGTTGGTATGATTATCCAGAGGAGCTAAAGCTCCCTCAGCCAGCAAAATCACAGGAATTCTACCATACTACAAATATAAGTTTTGGTAAGATAAACCTAAGGTTACATTTTTCTCATTTCTGCTTTTTTCTTTTATAATAACAGAAATAAATAAAATTAATTCATAGATTAAAAACCTTCAAATAATGGCTAACAAGATGCTGAATTAGTACAGCTCCCTTTCTTAAGATTAACTCAAGAAAAATTATAGAAACAAAACCTCAAAGAAAACTGTGAGAAACCTCGAAGATGACCTGAGGCTGCCGCTTTCAATGTGTGTGTGAAGACAGTGCATCTTCTTGGTCTGGGACAGGAGGCAGCCCCACCAGGCTGGGGATGAAATGATGGGAAAGGAACTGTTGGAGTCTGCTATTGTTTCCCTCCACTCCACTTCCTCCAGGCGCACAGTAGCTGCTCCCACACCTCCTGTGACTCAGAACTCTAAATGTCAAGAAATCTTGGAGAGCTAAATAGGGGTTGTTTGTCCCACCTTGTGGCTCCTCTAAGTTCACCATGGGTTTCCAAGATTGTCACAGAAGGAAAAGGGATGCAAAAGGACATGTGTGGGAGGTTTTTATGAACCAGACTGGAACTGGAACTGATTGCTCCTGGTCACTTCCAATTGTCCAGAAGCCATAGTCACATAACTACGTCTTTCCAAGAGAGAAGCTGGAAAGCATAGTCCTGTGGTAGGCTCAAGAGGAAGAGGTGGTGGTTTTGGTGGAGATCCAGCCAATCTCTGCCACACCTAGAAAATGCAATCCTATCACCAATACTTGTTTTTTCCTTTAAACCTTTACTTTCTACTCCTTTGAAAGAGTCAAACGGAATGTTGTATGTATATTAAAGACACTTTCTAACTTTAAAATCCTATTAAACTAAGAAACATAATAATCCTAATTATCAGATAATCTCCCAAGCATTTTGACAAAAATGAGACAGTTCTCATGGGAATTACGTTGAGTGAAAAAAGCCAATCCCAAAAGGTTATATACTATGTGATTCCATTTATGTAACATTCTTAAAATGGAGGACAAGATTAGTGGTTTACAGGGGTTGGAGAGAAGGGAGAGGAAGAGGGAGACACGTGTAAGAAGGGGAACAAAGGGAACCTACTGGTGAGCTATTCTATACCTTGACTGTAGTACTGGTTGTACAAACCTACACTTGCAATTATGTTGCACAGAACCAAATGCATGCATACACACACACACATATATACACACGTGAGTACAATAAAACTGGAGAGATCTGAATAAGATTGGTAGATTATGCTAATACCAGTATCTTGGGTTGTGAAATTGTCCTGTAGTTTTTCAAGATGTTTCCATTGGAAGAAAATGGGTAAAGGGTACATGGGAATTCCTCTGTATTATTTCTTACAATAATGTGACTCTACAATTATCTCAAAATTAAATATTTAGTTTTAAAAAGTGGGACACAGTTATCCAGCTCAATGGAATATTGATGACAAAAGGCTAGACATAGTTGTCCTTTCCCCAGCTGGTTTTATAAGTGTCTCTCTGTTCTTAAATAATGGTCTACTTAGTGCCCTCCAGATCCTTCAGCTTGGTCTCAGCAGCAGTAAGAGAGTTAGGGATAAATGTTCACCAGTGAGCTACTAACTGTGTCTGATGACTTTGGAGAGGATCCAGTGAGGGCTATAACCAGTGATGTTTGGAGCTTGGTGAGAACCAGACTCGTGCCTTGAGGATACCCTGGGAAAGACAAATGGAGGTTCTCAGGATCAACTGAAGAAACTCAGATGCTAGCAAATGGTCACCACACTAAAAAGGTGAGAGAAAAAGAATCCCAGTGACTTTACTAAAGGCTCACTAATTACACCTCTACTGGCAGTGATCCCCTGGGACTCTAAGGTATGAAGCACGATTTGCATCTTCCCTCTCCTTTTTCAGTTCATTCTCAGAAGTTTGTTTCAATTTGAAGGTGGCTTCACTATGGCAGGCTGGCCATGAAGGGGTTGTAAAGAATGAAATTAATATACACACCCACACCCAACCTCTAGTAACCACCATTCTATGTTCTGCTTCTAAAAGTTTGATTTTTTTTTTAGATCCTGAATATGAGAACATGTGGTATTTGTCTTTCTGTGTCCGGCTTATTTCACTTAGCATAATGTCCTCTAGGGAGTGAACAGGGAAAGGAGAGATGTTAATCAAAGGGTACAAAGTTCCAGTTACACAGAAGGAATAAGTTCTGGTGATCTGTTGCACAGCACAGTGACTATAGTGAAGAATAATATATTATGTATTTCAAAATTGCTAAAAGAGTAGATTTTAAATGTTCTCACCAGAAAAAATGATAAGTATGTGAGGTAATTGTTACGTTAATTAGACTGATTTAATCACTCCACAATCTATACATGTATTGAAACATCACATTGTACCCCATAAATATATACAATTATTGTCAGCTTATAATAAAAGTAAATTTTAAAAATAAATAAGAGTTGATTCCATAAAAAAATGAAAAGAATGAAATCTAGAGCTAGGTATGGACTAAGGGAGTGAGGGAGTGAGAGTAGACAAGTTGGGGTGTGAAAACACAGGTCACGGAGATGGTGTTTTGTTGTATAGTCATTTCCAATCAGTGGGAAAACAATTTGCATATTATTAACATTTCAAGTTTGTATTCAACGTAATTACCATTCAATTTCCTTCCAACTATACATCATTTTGTAATAGCTTTGGGGTGGGATAAGGGGAGGGATCTGAACCAGTAATTCATTTTCATTTGTGGTCAGCTCCAGTATACTCTAATAACTGAATGTGTCAAAAGCCTAAAGTTTTTCATTTTGTGCTATATTTAATAGAAAAAGAGAAGAAGAATTGGGAAGACTTACTTATGCAGTCCCATCTCACTCGCCAGCACCGCCTCCCTTTCTTTGTAGATGAAGAATGGGACTCCTTTCACTTTTAGTTCTATTAAAATAGCTCTGGCTTTCTCTGTGGTTAAAAACATGAGCTTGATATCGCTCAGGTAGCGACACAAGGTAAATGCTAATACAGGACCAACTCCCATAGCTATTTAGAAAAAAAAAAAAATCCTCCTCTGTTAGCTATTTCTATCACAATTTACAAGGAGAGTTGATTTACAGAGGAATTAGCAGTAATAGCCGCAAACACTGATGAATCAATCCAGACAAAGCACTCCACTTGCCCCAAACAACCCCTTATTGTTCATGGTGGTAATTTGCTCATTTTAAAAGTATTATCTAGTGCTTTGGAGTTTGTCCCTCAAGAACAGCATGAGCCTCCACTGTACCAGGACTTCCTCATTTAGCATTTTTAAAACCTCTTAAATCTGGGAACGTACTCTGTAAAATTTGTTTTAAATGATATTTGAACCTACGTGGTGTCATAATATATTCTATCATTGTGTGTAAAAAGAAGAATTCTTTTCCAATGAGCTTTATTGAGCTTTAGACTCTGGCTTGGGGACTGGAAAGAGGAAGAAACAATTCCTCTAAATGATTCTCTCTTAAAGTAAAAAGAGACAACAAGGGAATCATAAAATGTTCAACATTTACTGACTCTCTCAAAGTGTACATGAGAATTTTTAAAGCTCCAGAGGTGGTGTTCACAGCTACGCTATCGATCGAGTGTTTCTTGAGAGGGAGTCTTCTTTTCTCCATACCAGGTGATGCTCCGTGCTCTGGGATCACAGGAGAGGGGCACCTGCCCTGTCCACAGCCTGGCAGAGCCAAAGGCAAGCTCAAGCAGCTGTGACACCTAATTATGGGTCTTCCCATGAAGTCTGAAAAATGGCTGAACTTGGTCCAGCCCTAGTGTAAATAGAACAAAATGAGCATATTTGCTGGAAGTGAGGCTGGTCTTTAAAATTCATAATCATACATATGGCTCCATGAACCATATGCACCAAGCCATGTCTGTGTGTGACTTTTGGCTCTGGGCTATTTGCTATTACTTGCTGTGGACCAGGTGCAGATGCCTTCTTTCTCTCTCAGCCCCTACATTCACATATTTCTCAGAAAAGAAATTCCATTGGAATCAGAGGTGAAAAGCTAAAACCTGTGGCCTGGGTGATCTACCATTTTGACTTCTGTCACCTAAAACCCTAGCTCTGCCTAGTGCAGAGATTTTTACTACTTGAATGCATTGATGTGTGACAGAGAAGAGTATGTTGTGTTTATATTTCCCCCATCCCCCCTGCCAACAGCCATTCCCACCACGATAAGCCCCCAGGGAGCAGTGGAAAGAGGAATCTCAGGAAAGTGGTGTCTATGAAGTACATCAGGGTTCTAGAGCAAAGTCCTGAGGCAAGAGATTGTTAGACAGGGCAAGGGGAGAATGGCGAGCTGGGGAATTTAACCCCATTTCCTTTTCTTGAACTCAGTAAAGAGATGACCTCCAAGGTGACTCCCAGGACACCCTTACACAAACCCAAGTTGGTTACATCAGATTAAAAACAGCTGCATCTGAGATAGAGGGAGGCCACAGTTCAGACTCCCTGCATCTTCCTCAGCTCCTAGGCAGGAAGGAGGAAGATTTCAGAGGTCCCCTGTGCCCTGCAGAGGGACAGGAAGCAGCTGATAGTGCTGACTGGAGGGATTATTAGGGGCACTGCCATGGATGAGGGACAGAGGGTCAGGGATCAAATAGGTGCTACAGCCAGACCTCAGCTGTATCCATAGTTCCAGGAGGAGCTGAACAGGGACAAGCTGGTGGGGAGAAAGGCAGTCCCAGACATTAGCTAGAGATGTCACTAAGACTTCCGGTGACCAAGCAGACAAGAGACATCACCATGGAGTCAAGAGGAACCAGAGGACAAGACCCTGCTGTCTTGGAGAGTAACAGCGAGTGGAATAAAGAAATCTCAAAGTCTAAGCATTTACTTTTTTTTAAGTGAGTTACTTAAAAAGAATGTTTAAATTGCTAGATTGGGTGGTTTCATGAATTGGATTATTATTACTCTTTTCTCTCTCTCTCTCTCGCTCTGTCTCTCTGATATGGTTTGGCTGTGTCCCCACCCAATCTCACCTTGAATTGTAGCTCCCATAATCCCCACATGTCATGGGAAGGACCCGGCGAGAGGTAATTGACTCATGGGGATTGGTTTTCCCGTGCTGTTCTCGTGACAGTGAATAAGTCTCATGAACACTGATGATTTTATAAAGAGCAGTTCCCCTGCACATGCTCTCTTGCCTGCTGCCATGTAAGACATGTCTTTGCTCCTCTTTTGCCTTCTGCCATGATTGTGAGGCCTCCCCAGCCATGTGGAACTGTGAGTCCATTAAACCTCTTTTTCTTTATAAATTACCCAGTGTCAGCTATATCCTTATTAGCAGCATGAGAACAGACTAATACACTCTCCCTTACATACATACATACATACACACACACACACAAACACACACACAAACTGCCCCATCACCCAGCAGGGTGAGCTCATGAAGATCAGGTCATACATAGGAAGTAAAGAAACCTCAGTTTCTCTGCACATCTGAATAAATATGGCCCTGCTATATGTCCAGAACTCGGCAACTCCTTAGTGGCAGGCAGGGCATAGTGGAAGCAGAGATGGGCACAATTGTTGTAGTTTGGAGGACCCTGCTAGAAGGGTGAAGGGTGTCTGCCCCAGGACCAGAGGGAGGAATATAGGGGTAGAAACAGGACCTGTACAGAAAATGCACAGTAGTTGGGAAGACATGAGACATGAGATCACCAAACTACGTGAATTTATTACCAGAAATAAAGATTCCTACTCTCGGACTTCCGTCTGTTCACTCCTACTAGCTCTTTTGATCTACTTGGTAAGGATTTATTCCCACCACTGTTACTTAAAACTGACAGCTAGCCTTGTTGAATATACTCCCCAGAAAGCCTTCTTTAGCCTTCTTGTGGTATATTCACCTCCATAGCAGCCAGTCGGCAGGCACTGATAAAGAGATAAGAATAGGAAAAAAAGAAAGAGGATCTCTTGAAGAAGTAAGATATTGGTGATACCATTGGCATTGTTCTAAATCCAGTGCAATGATTCCCAAAGCCAACATTGCATTCTAATTTCCTGGGAATATTTTTTAAAGTACAGAAACCCAGGTCTGACTTTAGACCAGAGTGTGAAATGGCATAACAATTGATGGTAATTCTGATCTTGTGGGGTGGGACAACACTTTCAGCCAAGTAATGGGAATAATTAAGCTACCTTGTCATGGTGTTAATTGTCTTAATAATTAAACGACCTTGTTATGGTTTGAATTACCCTGACAAGTGCTTTCTAAACTGTATACCATAGGACATCTAGCCCACAGGATGTTAACATGCATTGCTGGAGAAAAGATTTCTGTTGCGCAAATGTTTGAGAAATTCAGGTTAAACTAAGTTAAGCAAAGTTTGTTTGGTCTTCACCAGCTCAGAGCTTTTTACACTGATGTGTGCTTAGACTCTCCACAATGAAGCAATTGTGTACATCATTTCCCTCCTAGATCTGACAAGGTCTTGTATTTTTCTTGTAAATTCCCCAGGATTAGAGGGTTTTATTGCATGGGATTTGGTGAGTGCTGCTCTGGAGTGCTGCCACAGGGCTCTACTTCCCTGCTGATGCAGGTGCAGTCAGGGAAGTCATGGATTCAATGAACTTGACATAAAATGACGATTGTAAATTTAAAATGAGACCGTTTTTTGGTCACGCAAGGAAAGTGTCCTATTACAAATTAAGATACAAAGGTAATGGGCAGAAAACATGTAAGATTATACATTCATGGACGTAAAATAGGAAACCATGGCATACAGCTATCTTTGAAACCAGTTTTTCTATTTTATGAACATTTCAATCACTTCTTTGGTTTTCTCTCATATCCAATTTTGTGGCATTATTACATTATGAACCTGTGATCTCATAAATTAAACAGGCTCAGATAATCTGACATACTTCACTTTTACCTCACAATGATGAGAGAATATTTTTAAACATCTCTCCCTTTTGTCTCTGAATACTACTTTTCTCTAATATTGTTTTCTGTCTCTCTCTGGACACTCTCTGAGGACCAGTTAATGTCATGTCAAGGACAAATGGGTGTATCATTATGACTGCCAAATCTCAAGGGTCCTGTTACATATTTGGGTTGTTTTTCCTGAATAAAGCATAGAATCTCCAACGCTCATTAATTCTTCTATATTCACATGCCTTTGGTTAGAAGAACTTCTCAAGACTACAAACAAGCTAATGGGTTTTTAAAAATATATATTTCTTTCCTTTCTAATAGTCAGAAAACCAACAATAATTTGTTTACTCACCATGGAACATTCTAAATTACAATGCTGGTATATATTTTTTCTCAGGTTTTATTTAATACTTTTCCTAACACTTCCTAAGTGACAGAAGGGTTTGGTTTCTTTGTGTGTGTGTGTGTGTGTGTGTGTGTGTGTGTGTGTGTGTTTACTATATTTAAAAATGTGAGATACAAATAAAGTTTTAATTCATGTTCTTTTAAAAGAGAATAATCCAAATAAGTATTTCACAAATACCTATCATTAGAAATTCCTTTCATAGTCTCCCACAAATTTTCTTAAATTTTAAAAACCTTTGCTTTATTTGTATTTTAAAAGAATCTATGGTTATTGTAGGAAATTTATAAAATACCTATTAGAAAATAAAATCACATAAAATTGTACCACCTAGGGATTACAACTATTAACATAAAATATGTTTATATAATTATTATATTGTATCATGTATCCATAGATAGAGTTTAAACTTCTCTACAAAATTTATTTGGTAGTATGCTTTAACACTTAATGTATTATAAACACTTTCCCTTGTTATTAAGAGTTTTTCTCTGATATAATTTTAATAACAGCATAGTTTGTCTCTAAATATACATAATTTATAAAATCCACTATTGCAGGACATTTAGGTTGTTACTGATTTTTGCTATCATAAACTGTATTAAAATGAAAGTTTTGTAACTACATTTTTGTACACTTTTGTTATTCTGGCTTTTATTTGATTAAGACAAAATTCAGAAGTCCAATATCAGGATTAAAGGAGAGAAATATTTCTAAATTTGTTGATGCTTATTGCTAAGCATCTAAACATTTATAGCAACCTCCTCTTTTTCTCCAGCAGAATGTGAGCATGGCTTCCTCTCCCAGTAATCACAGAAACCTGGTAAGACTGTTTGGAAGGCAATGGAAATATATGTGCAAAAATGTTTTTCATCTCATTTCTGTAATCCTTGGATTTTCAATGGAAATTTTGGAAAGGGTAGAAATAAAGGGCTTGAGATAAGATTACCATCTTTCACTAGAGTGGCTTCCTCCATTACAACTAGATTTCAACTGAAGAAGTTATTTATATTTCTAATATAGAAGAGTAAAGAAGTTACCTGTTCCCCTCCCTGCCTCTGTCTGAAGCTCTCCATAATTCATGCAGCCTGGCATCCTGTCAGTGCCCTTAGTGGAGTGTTGCTTTTAGTACTGATCCTTACCAAGAGCATGGGCACTCCCACTTTTTTTATTTTTTTTATTTTTTGAGACGGAGTCTTGCTCTGTCACCCAGGTTGGAGTGCAGTGGCGCACTCTTGGCTCACTGCAAGCTCCACCTACCTGGTTCACACCATTCTCCTGCCTCAGCCTCCCGAGTAGCTGGGACTACAGGTGCCCACCACCACGCCTGGCTAATTTTTTTGTATTTTTAGTAGAGACGGGGTTTCACCATGTTAGCCAGGATTGTCTCGATTTCCTGACCTCATCATCCACCCTCCTTGGCCTCCCAAAGTGCTGGGATTACAGGCGTGAGCCACTGCGCCCGGCCGACAGTCCCGTTTCTACAACTCAGTCTTGCCTATAGGTCACAATGCAGTGAAAAGCGGCAGCTGATAGTGTAAGCCCCAGGAGATCCCAAATGCCCGATTATTAACAAGTGTTATATATTTTTAAAAAGCAATACAGATTTTACACCATATATGAGAAGGGTGTTGAAATCAAGGGAAGAATAAGAGACAGGGTGGAAAAAAGGAGGCTTCCATGTGTGGGAGCCAGAGAAGGACAAAGGCAGGTACAGTAATGAAAAAAATATGTAAACCCTTAGTGTGAGCAGGCCTATGTAAGCAGCAGATTAATCTACTACCCAGTTCATTTTGCCCAAAGGCTTTCTTTAAACTGATCCTTGAATATGTTCCCCATTACAGTCTCATGGTAAGGGAGTGATTCTCAAGGGGGTTGCAATTTTGTCCCCCACCGGAAATTAGCAATGCCTGAAGACATTTCGGTTGTTAATAACAGGAAGGTGCTACTGGCATCTAATGGTATGCAGGGATGCTGCTAAACATTCCACAATACACAGGACAGCCCCACAGCAAAAAATTCTCTGGCTCAAAATGTCAGTTATGCCAAGAAACCTCACTCCAAGAAAAGCGAAAGTATAGTATTTTTTCATATTGGAAAAGAGCAATACCATTGGCTAAATGTCTCTTTAATTAAAAATTAAAACCCACAAAAAGAAATGTTAAAAAGTAGAAAAAGAAAAATCCCTAGCCTATCACAGATACTCTCTACTTATATAATAATTGTTTTATGAGTCTTTCTAATTTTATTTCATATTCTCTTTCATCATGCTATCAACCCATTTGTATTAAATGTCTGTTGCATAATTACAAATACACAATAAATTATTTTATCAAATGCTTATTGTTCCTTATATGAAATTGCCATTCTAAAAGTTACACCTTCTAGAAAACAAGAAAAAGAACTAGGTAACATTCATTATCTTTTTATTCCTGGCTACCTTTTTCTTTTTTTACTGTAATATACAATCCTTTATTGAAAGTTGTGAAAGTACTACCAAAATATTAGGTTAGAGATGGTTTATCTTATATTAACAGTAAGTTAAAATTTACTACACAAACATAATGACTATCAATTAATAAATATGGAAACAAAACAGCTGTCAAAAATGTACTAGATATCCAATATCCCATATAATATTTATGTGAAGAAAAAAGCTCAGTAATTTTATACATATTCATATATTGCAGCTATATCACAACAAAATAAGGTTGTTGTCTAGGAAGCCCTATTGACATCTTGAGTATCCTAGAATTTTCTGCTTCAGAGTCTGGTTTTCAGCTTTAAAAATCTAAAAATTAAACTTTTTCAGTGGTGTCATTGTTTAACAAGTTCTTCAGATTCATGCTACCAAGGATGGTTCAATATTTTAAAATCTATTTATATAATGTACCAAATAAATAAGTTCACAAGAGAAAAATCTATATGATCTTTTTGACAGATACTAAAAAAAAATTTGATGCAGTTCAATATTTTTCTCGATTTAAACAATTTCATAGTAAACCAGGAATTTAATGACTTTTTTAAATGATAAAGAATACACATTTGGAAACAATAGCCAGGATTATATTTGCTGAACAAACAATAAAAGTATTCTATTAAGGACTGGAATAAGGCAAGGATGCCCTCTAGTAGCATTATTTACAAAAAAATAAATAAATAAATAAAAGGTTACAAATTATAGTCAATGAAATAAGACCAAAAAAGTAGGTAGAAGGAATGAAAAATTGAACAAAAATTTTATTACTTTTAGATTATAAAAAGTTCAATAAGTTTTAAAACCATTAGAACATATAATGAAATATTATATGGTAAGTGATTACAAAACAGATACACAAAAATGAGTACCTACCCATTAAAGGTTCAATAACATTTAAAAATATAAAGAAAACTATTCTATTCAATATAACAGCCAAAATATATATCTAGCAAAAAATGTAAAAAGAAATCTCTAATTCCGTGTGAAGAAAACTACAAAGTTCTACTAATGGATATAAAACGAATATTGAAGAAATTGAGACCCACATCATATTTTTGGATGGAAAAGCTTACTATTTTAAAGATATAAATTTCTTCTCAAATTAAATTCTAAACTATGGATTTGTTGTAAAATTTGAGAACTTATTATATAATTTAACATAACTTTTAAACATAGCTAAGTAATTTCTAAACAAAAAGGAATTCAAAAGAGAAGTAATTTTATGTCTTGTCCTACCACCTATAAAAATATAAATTTTAAAAATAAGAACAACACAGCACTATTGTCAATATTGAGAAAACAATCTGATAGAATAAATAGAATTTCCAGGAAAAAATACTAAGTCACAGGATAGGACTTATATATGATAAATTTATTTCATAACAGTAAAAAAGTCTGAATTATTGAACAAATAGTATATAACATTTGCCAAGTATAGCTGTAAAAATAATTAATGCATTGTTAACACCTTACCCCAAAATATTTTCCAAATGGAAAAGATTTAAAGATTTAAATGTAGAAAAATGACTCATACAAATACTTCAAATAAATGTAAGATATATATTGTATTTATATAATTTGTGAGTGGAAAAAGGTTTCTCTAAGCATGGCATCAAAGCTTGAAAGCATAAAAGAAGACCAATAGAGCAAACAAACAAATAACAACTTATAATTGTAAAAGATTTAAAATTATATTAGGACATAAGAAAATATCTATTCACAACATATTATAACAAAGTATCATTTCTAAGAGACTTGTGAAATCAATAAAAACACAAATATGCTTTTTACAGAAAATATAAAAAGGAAATAAAAAAGCAATTCACAGAAGAACTATAAATGTCCAATAAGCCTAGAAGAATTCATGAGCCCCAGAAATGCAATTAAAATTTCACTGGGATTTCATTTTATTTATTAAATTGGCTAGGAGCACTAACAATAGTAAAACTCTGTGCTAAGAAGCACAGGAGAAAATGGTTGCTTTTTTAAATTGCTGATGGGTCTATAAATTACTATGATCTTCTTGGTAGGCATTTGGCAATATTTGTCAGAAACTTGAAAAATGTAGGTATCCTTTGATTTAAAAATTTCTCTTCTAGTTATTCATCTAATAAAATAAATAAGCATATCTTGAAATATTCATTTATAGGCATTCATCACTGTGCTGGCTATGGCAGCAAAGATGGAAAACAGCAAAGTTTCCACTAATAGGGAATTGATTAAAAACATTATTGTAATATCACACAGTGAAAAAATCTTCAATTTTTATACCTATCATTATCATTATAACACACGTAATTTAGAATTATATAATATATAGTATAATTATAATACTGATATATTATTTATAATATCAATTAACATTAAAAAGTTCATAATATATTGAGTGAAATGAGTAGGTACACTTACTTATCAGTTACCTGATAGAGTCTACATAATAGATCTGTCTCAGTCTTCCTAAACCAAATGCTGAGATTATCAAACAAGTATGTCTTATTTCTGAAATCAGAATGTTTTGTTTTTTTTTTTTCTTTTTATTATTATTATTATTATTATACTTTAGGCTCTATGGTACATGTGCGCAACGTGCAGGTAAGTTACATATGTATACATGTGCCATGCTGGTGCACTGCACCCACCAACTCGTCATCTAGCATTAGGTATATCTCCCAATGCTATCCCTCCCCCCTCCCCCCACCCCACAACAGTCCCCGAAGTGTGATGTTCCCCTTCCTGTGTCCATGTGTTCTCATTGTTCAATTCCCACCTATGAGTGAGAATATGCGGTGTTTGGTTTTTTGTTCTTGCGATGGTTTACTGAGAATGATGATTTCCAATTTCATCCATGTCCCTACAAAGGACGTGAACTCATTTTTTATGGCTGCATAGTATTCCATGGTGTATATGTGCCACATTTTCTTAATCCAGTCTATCATTGTTGGACATTTGGGTTGGTTCCAAGTCTTTGCTATTGTGAATAATGCCGCAATAAACATACGTGTGCATGTGTCTTTATAGCAGCATGATTTATAGTCCTTTGGGTATATACCCAGTAATGGGATGGCTGGGTCAAATGGAATTTCTAGTTCTAGATCCCTGAGGAATCGCCACACTGACTTCCACAAGGGTTGAACTAGTTTACAGTCCCACCAACAGTGTAAAAGTGTTCCTATTTCTCCACATCCTCTCCAGCACCTGTTGTTTCCTGACTTTTTAATGATTGCCATTCTAACTGGTGTGAGATGGTATCTCATTGTGGTTTTGATTTGCATTTCTCTGATGGCCAGTGATGGTGAGCATTTTTTCATGTGTTTTTTGGCTGCATCAATGTCTTCTTTTGAGAAGTGTCTGTTCATGCCCTTCGCCCACTTTTTGATGGGGTTGTTTGTTTTTTTCTTGTAAATTTGTTGGAGTTCATTGTAGATTCTGGATATTAGCCCTTTGTCAGATGAGTAGATTGCGAAAATTTTCTCCCATTTTGTAGGTTGCCTGTTCACTCTGATGGTAGTTTCCTTTGCTGTGCAGAAGCTCTTTAGTTTAATTAGATCCCATTTGTCAATTTTGGCTTTTGTTGCCATTGCTTTTGGTGTTTTAGACATGAAGTCCTTGCCCATGCCTATGTCCTGAATGGTAATGCCTAGGTTTTCTTCTAGGGTTTTTATGGTTTTAGGTCTAACATTTAAGTCTTTAATCCATCTTGAATTGATTTTTGTATAAGGTGTAAGGAAGGGATCCAGTTTCAGCTTTCTACATATGGCTAGCCAGTTTTCCCAGCACCATTTATTAAATAGGGAATCCTTTCCCCATTTCTTGTTTTTGTCACGTTTGTCAAAGATCAGATAGTTGTAGATATGTGGCATTATTTCTGACGGCTCTGTTCTGTTCCATTGATCTATATCTCTGTTTTGGTACCAGTACCATGCTGTTTTGGTTACTGTAGCCTTGTAGTATAGTTTGAAGTCAGGTAGCATGATGCCTCCAGCTTTGTTCTTTTGGCTTAGGATTGACGTGGTGATGTGGGCTCTTTTTTGGTTCCATATGAACTTTAAAGTAGCTTTTTCCAATTCTGTGAAGAAAGTCATTGGTAACTTGATGGGGATGGCATTGAATCTGTAAATTACCTTGGGAAGGATGGCCATTTTCATGATATTGATTCTTCCTACCCATGAGCATGGAATGTTCTTCCATTTGTTTGTATCCTCTTTTATTTCCTTGAGCAGTGGTTTGTAGTTCTCCTTGAAGAGGTCCTTCACATCCCTTGTAAGTTGGATTCCTAGGTATTTTATTCTCTTTGAAGCAATTGTGAATGGGAGTTCACTCATGATTTGGCTCTCTGTTTGGCTGTTATTGATGTATAAGAATGCTTGTGATTTTTGTACATTGATTTTGTATCCTGAGACTTTGCTGAAGTTGCTTATCAGCTTAAGGAGATTTTGGGCTGAGACAATGGGGTTTTCTAGATATACAATCATGTCATCTGCAAACAGGGACAATTTGACTTCCTCTTTTCCTAATTGAATACCATTGATTTCCTTCTCTTGCCTAATTGCCCTGGCCAGAACTTCCAACACTATGTTGAATAGAAGTGGTGAGAGAGGGCATCCCTGTCTTGTGCCAGTTTTCAAAGGGAATGCTTCCAGTTTTTGCCCATTCAGTATGATATTGGCTGTGGGTTTGTCATAAATAGCTCTTATTATTTTGAGATATGTCTCATCAATACCTAATTTATTGAGAGTTTTTAGCATGAAGGGTTGTTGAATTTTGTCAAAGGTCTTTTCTGCATCTATTGAGATAATCATGTGGTTTTTTACTTTGGTTCTGTTTATATGCTGGATTACATTTATTGATTTGCGTATATTGAACCAGCCTTGCATCCCAGGGATGAAGCCCACTTGATCATGGTGGATAAGCTTTTTGATGTGCTGCTGGATTCTGTTTGCCAGTATTTTATTGAGGATTTTTGCATCAATGTTCATCAAGGATATTGGTCTAAAACTCTCTTTTTTTGTTGTGTCTCTGCCAGGCTTTGGTATCAGGATGATGCTGGCCTCATAGAATGAGTTAGGGAGGATTCCCTCTTTTTCAATTGATTGGAATAGTTTCAGAAGGAATGGTACCAGCTCCTCCTTGTACCTCTGGTAGAATTCAGCTGTGAACCCATCTGGTCCTGGACTTTTATTGGTTGGTAAGCTATTGATTATTGCCACAATTTCAGCTCCTGTTATTGCTCTATTCAGAGATTCAACTTCTTCCTGGTTTAGTCTTGGGAGGGTGTATGTGTTGAGGAATTTATCCATTTCTTCTAGATTTTCTAGTTTATTTGCGTAGAGGTGTTTGTAATATTCTCTGATGGTAGTTTGTATTTCTGTGGGATCGGTGGTGATATCCCCTTTATCATTTTTTATTGCATCTATTTGATTCTTCTCTCTTTTTTTCTTTATTAATCTTGCTAGCAGTCTATCAATTTTGTTGATCCTTTCAAAAAACCAGCTCCTGGATTCATTTGTTTTTTGAAGGGTTTTTTGTGTCTCTATTTCCTTCAGTTCTGCTCTGATTTTAGTTATTTCTTGCCTTCTGCTAGCTTTTGAATGTGTTTGCTCTTGCTTTTCTAGTTCTTTTAATTGTGATGTTAGGGTGTCAATTTTGGATCTTTCCTGCTTTCTCTTGTGGGCATTTAGTGCTATAAATTTCCCTCTACACACTGCTTTGAATGCATCCCAGAGATTCTGGTATGTTGTGTCTTAGTTCCCGTTGGTTTCAAAGAACATCTTTATTTCTGCCTTCATTTCGTTATGTACCCAGTAGTCATTCAGGAGCAGGTTGTTCAGTTTCCACGTAGTTGAGCGGTTTTGAGTGAGATTCTTAATCCTGAGTTCTAGCTTGATTGCACTGTGATCTGAGAGATAGTTTGTTATAATTTCTGTTCTTTTACATTTACTGAGGAGAGCTTTACTTCCAAGTATATGGTCAATTTTGGAACAGGTGTGGTGTGGTGCTGAAAAAAATGTATATTCTGTTGATTTGGGGTGGAGAGTTCTGTAGATGTCTATTAGGTCTGCTTGGTGCAGAGCTGAGTTCAATTCCTGGGTATCCTTGTTGATTTTCTGTTTCGTTGATCTGTCTAATGTTGACAGTGGGGTGTTAAAGTCTCCCATTATTAATGTGTGGGAGTCTAAGTCTCTTTGTAGGTCACTCAGGACTTGCTTTATGAATCTGGGTGCTCCTGTATTGGGTGCATATATATTTAGGATAGTTAGCTCTTCTTGTTGAATTAATCCCTTTACCATTATGTAATGGCCTTCTTTGTCTCTTTTGATCTTTGTTGGTTTAAAGTCTGTTTTATCAGAGACTAGGATTGCAACCCCTGCCTTTTTTTGTTTTCCATTTGCTTGGTAGATCTTCCTCCATCCTTTTATTTTGAGTCTATGTGTGTCTCTGCACATGAGATGGGTTTCCTGAATACAGCACACTGATGGGTCTTGACTCTTTATCCAATTTGCCAGTCTGTGTCTTTTAATTGGAGCATTTAGTCCATTTACATTTAAAGTTAACATTGTTATGTGTGAATCTGATCCTTTCATTATGATGTTAGCCGGTTATTTTGCTCGTTAGTTGATGCAGTCTCTTCCTAGTCTCGATGGTCTTTACATTTCGGTATGATTTTGCAGTGGCTGGTACTGGATGTGCCTTTCCATGTTTAGTGCTTCCTTTAGGAGCTCTTTTAGGGCAGGCCTGGTGGTGACAAAATCTCTCAGCATTTGCTTGTCTGTAAAGTATTTTATTTCTCCTTCACTTATGAAGCTTAGTTTGGCTGGATATGAAATTCTGGGTTGAAAATTCTTTTCTTTAAGAATGTTGAATATTGGCCCCCACTCTCTTCTGGCTTGTAGAGTTTCTGCCGAGAGATCCGCTGTTAGTCTGATGGGCTTCCCTTTGTGGGTAACCCGACCTTTCTCTCTGGCTGCCCTTAACATTTTTTCCTTCATTTCAACTTTGGTGAATCTGACAATTATGTGTCTTGGAGTTGCTCTTCTCAAGGAGTATCTTTATGGTGTTCTCTGTATCTCCTGAATCTGAATGTTGGCCTGCCTTGCTAGATTGGGGAAGTTCTCCTGGATAATATCCTGCAGAGTGTTTTCCAACTTGTTTCCATTCTCCCCGTCACTTTCAGGTACACCAATCAGATGTAGATTTGGTCTTTTCACATAGTCCCACATTTCTTGGAGGCTTTGCTCGTTTCTTTTTATTCTTTTTTCTCTAAACTTCCCTTCTCACTTCATTTCATTCATTTCATCTTCCAGGGCTGATACCCTTTCTTCCATTTGATCACATCGGCTCCTGAGGCTTCTGCATTCTTCATGTAGTTCTCGAGCCTTGGTTTTCAGCTCCATCAGCTCCTTTAAGCACTTCTCTGTATTGGTTATTCTAGTTATACATTCTTCTAAATTTTTTTCAAAGTTTTCAACTTCTTTGCCTTTGGTTTGAATATCCTCCAGTAGCTCGGAGTAATCTGATCGTCTGAAGCCTTCTTCTCTCAGCTCGTCAAAGTCATTCTCCGTCCAGCTTTGTTCCATTGCTGGTGAGGAACTGCGTTCCTTTGGAGGAGGAGAGGTACTCTGCTTTTTAGAGTTTCCAGTTTTTCTGCTCTGTTTTTCCCCCATCTTTGTGGTTTTATCTACTTTTGGTCTTTGATGATGGTGATGTACAGATGGGTTTTTGGTGTGGATGTCCTTTCTGTTAGTTTTCCTTCTAACAGACAGGACCCTCAGCTGCAGGTCTGTTGGAGTACCTGGCCGGCCGTGTGAGGTGTCAGTCTGCCCCTGCTGGGGGGTGCCTCCCAGTTAGGCTGCTCGGGGGTCAGGGGTCAGGGACCCACTTGAGGAGGCAGTCAGCCCGTTCTCAGATCTCCAGTTGCGTGCTGGGAGAACCACTGCTCTCCTCAAAGCTGTCAGACAGGGACATTTAAGTCTGCAGAGGTTACTGCTGTCTTTTTGTTTGTTTGTGCCCTGCCCCCAGAGGTGGAGCCTACAGAGGCAGGCAGGCCTCCTTGAGCTGTGGTGGGCTCCACCCAGTTCAAGCTTCCCAGCTGCTTTGTTTACCTAAGCGAGCCTGGGCAATGGCGGGCGCCCCTCCCCCAGCCTCGCTGCCGACTTGCTGTTTGATCTCAGACTGCTGTGCTAGCAATCAGCGAGACTCCGTGGGCGTAGGACCCTCTGAGCCAGGTGCGGGCTATACTCTCCTGGGGCACCATTTCCTAAGCCCGTCGGAAAAGCACAGTATTCGGGTGGGAGTGGCCCGATTTTCCAGGTGCCGTCTGTCAACCCTGGAAAGGGAACTCCTTGACCCCTTGCGCTTCCCGAGTGAGGCAATGCCTTGCCCCTGCTTCGGCTGGCGCACGGTGCAGTCACCCACTGACCTGCGCCCACTGTCTGGCACTCCCTAGTGAGATGAACACGGTACCTCAGATGGAAATGCAGAAATCACCCGTCTTCTGCGTTGCTCGCGCTGGGAGCTGTAGACCGGAGCTGTTCCTATTCGGCCATCTTGGCTCCTCCCCCCCCCAGAATGTTTTGTTTTCTGTTACATATCAGAATATTTTATAACTGCATATTTCATTTGAACAAATAAACTTCACATGCTAACTTATGGTAAGGCAAAAGCTGTACTACTCTTTCCTAAGGAAATAATCATTAACTAGGCTTAAGGCATTAAATAATGAATAGTGATTTTATAAACCCATTCTATTTCTAATGAAAATATTAAAATATTTTCAGGAAAAATGAGATTTTTGAAAGAAAATTAAAACTTTTGCAAATGGGAGTCATGGGATACTACATAATATTGTTTTAAAATGCTAAACCAAATCTTGTCATATAAATCAGAAAAATATCTGAAGTTGTATGGAATGATCAAAACTTTTAGTAAATTGTAATTTATTTTCTGCTAGAAATTAAAGTCAAGAGATCCTATTTTTACAAAAATGTCATAATATACAAGGAAGAACATTTTTATAAACTTAAGAACAATGCTAATAATAAAGAAATTCAACTGGTAAAAAATTCTAAAGAACCAACTTTTCACACATCAGTACCCTGGTGAATTGTAAATGTCACTCAAATACCACAAGGTCAGATTCTTAGATCAATTCCTGCATTAATACTTCTTCTATAACCTGCCAACCTTTGAGTACTATATACTCTAGTCAGCCTGGAATGTTGTATTACAATAACTTAAAAATTAAATATCAGGATAGTCTATTCTTTTCCCAAAGCTTCAAAGTGAGGAGCCCAAAATGGGAAGACTGATTCCTTCAGAGAGATTTCTCCAAAGATGGGAAAGCTTTGCCTGAGTCAAATAGGAATCACTTGGTCAAACCCATTTATTATTACAATCTAATTATGTTTTACAGCTGCCCATGAGATGTCTAGGAAATTACATTTGCAACTTTAGTCAAAGGGCCAATATTAATGCTTATTTAATAATCAGTTCTTTGGGTATCTCTATTATTGAGATAAATATGATTGAGACATGATAGGAAGTGGTCATTTCTCTCATAAACTTATTCTGACCTTCAACGTTGGTGTATAATTGCACATTTATACAAACATATGTCATTTATAATTGCACATACGTAAGTAGAACAGTGAACTTTGGCTCGTGAGAAAATTCAGAATGAAGATTTTCTTGGTTTCATGAGTAATCATCCTTATCCACAAGAACAGAGAGTGCTATATGCAGCCTTTCGGGAAATGCTTGTCCTTTCAGCTACACACCACATTAGGACAGAAGCTGGAATCCAGCCTGAATTGACACAAGACTGGGCAAGAGGAAGATAAAACATTCTAACTCTTCGTTTGGTTCTCATTAGAGCTAACAATGAATCCAGATCTAGAGACATTGCTATTACAACATGAAATTTGCGAGCAAATCACTCAAAATAAAAAAAAATCTATATACAATTTTTAAAACTTCTCTTAGATTTAGGGTCCTAAAACAATTGTTAATTTTGCAGATTCTTCAGATACTCCTGAATGGAGGTATCACATCTCCACTCACTTTAAAAAAACATCTAAATCCACCGTGTCCAGACATGTAAATATAGAGCAAGTTTTATGTATAAGTATTACTCTACTGATCCCTGCTACATACTACTTTGACTCACTATAGAAATGGCTAAGAACAACTAAGAACTTTTTTCCAGCATTTACTGACAGTCCATCATTTCTCTGAAGAAAAAAAAAAAAAAACACTAAATAAAGATCTCATTAAAACTCCCATCTCAATTGCAAGTGTGTAAAATCAATATTTTAATTGTAAATTATGCATCCTATCCTCTATGTTTCATGCCTATAACTGATTAACTTTAAATGGCTTATGGAAAAAGGTTTGGATCCTCTGTCAATCAACCATATTTGTTGATGAAATAATTTTATCATCATAAATTAAGAGCATTTTATCCAGTAGTTGAATGTGTACCTAGTTATTATCCAACTAATAAACCTGGTAAAAAGTATGCTAGATTTTTTTTAAATTTTTACATTCTTTTATATATTGGCTGAACATACTTATTATGGGCTGGATACTGTATTAGATACTGTGGAGAATACAGGTGAAGCTGACATGGACCTTGGCCTCATACAGCTCACAGCCTAATAGTATGAATTCACTACGAAATACCAAATGATTAGTTCCATTTAATATAATAAACACTTAAAAATTATCATTGTGCCATACAGTATTCTAGACCCAAGAAATCAAAAGCAAACAGGTCACAAATTGATAATATTCCATTTGGTTTCAAACATAAGAGAGAACATCTGTATTGTTGTGGATTCTTATAGAACATCTCTATTTTTATAGATAATTCAAGTATCATCACTATAATATATAATTATATGACAGTAGACCTGGACTTTGTTATCTTGGCTTCCTGAAAAACAAAATACTGGATTAAAATAAATGTTATGCCATCTATTTTTACAAAACTTTTAGAGATGAAAATGTCTATTTGAAAAGATTATACCTTTTCTTGCAGGATTATCTTGTATAAGGAATCAGTAAAATAAATCCCTTCTACACTTTAGAACCAAAAAACAATTTCCCACATTAATTGGACAATGGAAACTATACAATTTAATGTACACAAATTCTTTATCTTCTTTTAAAGCCCTTGTGGTCAAAATTTCCTTTATATTGCTATAAGCATAGTAGACATTGAATAAATAGGTTAGATGAATAATGAACACCAAACCAAATATTTCACTTTAGGCACACTTTCTTGTGCTCAAATTGATACAAAATTTGTTAGTAGCTGACAAGGCTTGGCTGTGTCCCTACCCAAATCTTGTTCCCATAATCCCCATGTGTTAAGGGAGGAAGCTGGTAGGAGGTAATCGAATCATGTGGGTGGTTACCCCCATGCTATTGTTCTCATGATAGTGAGTTCTCACAAGATCTGATGGTTTTAAACGGGACTTTTCCCCATCTTGCTGGGCACTTCTTGCTGCAAGAAGGAGAAGTGGGCACTTCTCCTTGCTTCTGTGAATAAGGACATGTTTGCTTCCCTTTCCCCCATGATTGTAAGTTTCCTGGGGCTTCCCCAGCCATGCTGAACTGTGAGTCAATTATACCTCTTTCCTTTATAAATTACCCAGTCTCAGGTATGTCTTTATTAGCAGCATGAGAATAGACTAATACACTAGCAGTTTCTTCGAAAATCTTCACATTTGAAACCATTATCTAATAATAACCTTCTTCTCTTTATGTTAAACATTCTCAAGTCATGTCCTCACAAACACCCATGTTTAACACCTTAAATCATCTCACTTATTCTTACATCTGCTTCTAGTTTCTCCAGGCCCTTTTATAAGTGTTAATAACATGAGATCCAATTAGTTATTATCTCTCAAATGTCAGCTTATCCTAATAATTCTCAAGAGCACGTTAACTTTTTGTATTACAGTAGAAGCTTACACTTAGACTAAAGTCAGTCTGTGATTCCTGCATTTTAACTTTGCTTTAAATAAATGAAGTGTAGAGCGAGGTACATTTCCTTTGGGTTGGTCTTGATATAGGATGATATTTAGATCAGAAATCCCCATGCTTTTGGCCAAGTGTACTGTTGAGTCAACAACATTTTTTTTGGTGCCAAGTCAATGGCAGGTGTTATACAGGCTACAAAGAGAAGGGATTCAGGAACCTTCAAGTTGGGTGAGAGGGAAAAGCATTCACTCATGCAGCAGTGAGCGAATAAAAGAAGGGCTAGCCCAGGAGTCTAGCATGTGACCTTTAGAGTATAATGCCTTCCATTCCAAAGCCTGGCTTTTGCATTTACTAGTTGTATGACCTTGAACAAGCTTTTTAAATACCCAATATTTCCATTTCTTCTTTGGTAAAATAGGAATGAGTATCTTCCTCATAGATGTGGTGATGATTACACATAAAATAATATGTGTAGAGAGGTTAACACCGCACTTTTAAGTCTTCAGTAGCTGCTATGTGTGCACAAATGCATGTGTGTATATACTTTGTGCCAGGTACTCTGCTGGGTACATAAATAACTATGATGCAAGGCAGAATGAAAGAGAGAAACTGAAGAACAAGAATAGGACTTGAGAATGAGCCAACCATCTCTTGATATGTGGGGTGTCTGTGTGTGCGTGCGTGTGTGTGTGTGTGTGTGTGTGTGTGTGTGTGTGTTTCTTACCTCAGGGCCAGAACTAATTTCAGATGATGGGAAATTCTGACCCTGTAGGTAAATTCAAAATAAATTTCCTTGTTCAAGGATGCCAAGAGCAAGAAAAGTACCATCCAAGACATATTACATAAAAATTAATTCTCTGCATTCCTGTGCATGATTTCCTCCTTCCCAAAACATGCAAGCCTGCCTAGGTAAGATCAACTCTGAGTTATAATTCAGTCTATACAGAGATTATCACCAAGAAAAATCTGCAAGCATAAAAGGTTTTTAATAAATTAGAACCTGTAAAACTTTATGAGAAGCAGGTGTCTGAGTCCCATTTTATAAACCATGAGCCTAGCAGAGTTATATGAACTACTGTGAGGTTGTTCTGTCTGTGAGCAATGATGGGAATGTAATCACATGCCCCACAAACTGGACTATGATAAGCATCCTTTTGTTAGGGTAATACCATTTATACATTTATTTATAATTTTATATTCCTCCCTTTCATTTCATTCTTTGTTGAAAGCAAATGTATTGCAACTCATTGGCAGGCAATTTATTTCAGGGCAAAAAGTAATCTAAATAAAAAATAATATGTGAATGTGAAAAAAATCCCAAAGATATAAGCAGATTTATTATACGTAGCTGGAAAATATCTCGTATATGAAGCCATTCATAAAATGAGTTAACTTCTCTGTACAGAAGTTCTTTGGGAATATGCTTGTAAAGAGTAATTTGCTTTCAGTGTTAGAAATTACCTGGAAAGAGGTGAAAATTACTCATTCAGGTCAAGAAGTATTTACATGCCACCAAATAACTAAGGAGAAATAAAACCTTATAGGAGAAATAGAAGAACAGAATGAAAAAAAAGGGAGGGGCAGGGTGAGATAAATAAATAAAAAGCTAAAGAAAAAGTTAAAATCCACCCAGTATTTACACAATGATTGACTAATAGGACACCTTCTATCTTGACTTCATTTAAATATTTTCAGTAGGAAAGCTTGACAAAAGTGACATTCAGTCATTAGTAATATTGCTAAAGAAGTGAAATTCAGTCATTAGTAAGACTGAAAGTGGCATTCAGTCATTAGTAATGACTGAAAGTGGCATTCAGTCATTAGTAATATCAGTCATTAGTAATATTGCTGTATAAACTAGAAATTGTTCTTTTGAATCTTTAAATGGTGAAAACAGTCAATAGTGTTTTCTTTTTTAAATCGTTGCTTCTTGATAGAATCACAGTTTCTCTTTTATTGCATCATTTAATCTCAATGCCAAATTTTGAAGGTGGTGCCAAAGTTCACTATCTGTCTGGGTAGCAGATGACCAAAACACCCCTCCACAGTAAGGGTGCATGAGTACTCTGGTTCCAGTGTATGCTCCACACATCCCACCACTGCAGGGCACATCCAGGTGTGCTGTCATGGTCAGTTTGAATGCCTTTATCAGTGACTGTGCCATGCCACATATATAAAGATGGAAAGTCAAGTCCATGACCTCCAGGAATACATATCCTGACTTTGCACTGATAACCTCATTTAGTCCACAAAACACAGATATGATGTAGTTAATGTTATTATTCCTATTTCAGAAATGAGGAAACTGGCTAAAATACTTCATATGACTTTCAGCAGGGTCACACACCTAAAAAGTGATGGCACTTGACTCGAACATTACTGTGATATATGTCTACTTGGCTAGGTTATATGTCCACTTGGCTAGGTTACAGCCTGCAGTTATTCAATCAAACACTAATCTAGGTGTTGATGTGAAGGTATTTTGTAGATGTTATTAAAATCCATAATCACTTGACTTTAAATAAAGAAGATTGTGCTACATAATCTGGGTGGAAAGGCCTTAAAGCATAACTGAGGCTTCTCTGAAAAAGAATAAATTCTGCCTATGGACAGTATCTTCAACCTTGCCTGAGAGTTTCAGGATGCCCTTCCTAATGGTCTTCCCTGCAGATTTCAGCTTTACCTAGTCAGCCCTCACAATCAAATAAGGCTTTTGCTTGCAAGAACTCTCTTATTATGTATCTCCTACTGGCTCTACTTTCTGGTTGAACTCCGACTGATGCAATTACTCCTGTCCTCTTACATGGCAAAGAGTTGTGGTTATTCTAGTCAGTTCATCGGGCTCTACTCAAGAAACACACAGGGTCTGGAAGCAATATAAAACTTAGCACCAACTGGGACTTCCTACAAGCTTTCTAAAGAAAAACAATTTTAAAAATTACAAGACACAAATATGTGGATTTGTAATAAAGACCCTGAACTCTTTCTTAGTCATCTTTACATAAATAATAGGTGCTTGACAAATGCCTAACAAGTGAATGAATGAGGGAATGAATGACTGACTTGGTCTGGCTGGAGTCCTCTTGTGCTTTATCTCTCAGATTCATCACTGGAATGATTGGGATGCACAGCACAAAAATATATGTATATATATTTATTTAATTCCTCCAAACTCTATGAGATGTCATGCCAGAGATTATCAATTCTGAGATGCATTCATTTCCTCATTTTAATATTTCTGAAATAGAGATGCATTGTACAAAACATAGAATATCATAACTTATTTGGCATTGGGTTGCCTTTCTTGGTAGTTCATAAAATGAAGGTATACTTTATGATTGACAGCATTTTATTTTAATTGAAATATAGTATTATCACCATGTTCATTTTTCAGATGAGTTATTCAGGCACAAAGGCTAAGTACCTTTCCCAAGGTCACAAAATTAGTAAATGGCAAGTCAGGGTTTGAACCCAGGCTGTCTGGCACTAAAGCAGGAGTTTCTGCAAATTGGCACCATTAACATTTTGGACTAGATAACTCTTTGTTGTGGGGGCTGTCCCATGCAATGTAGCATGTTTAACAATATCCCTGGTCTCTACCCATGAGATGCCAGTAGCATCCACCCCCAAGTTGTGACAACCAAAAATGTTTCCAGGCTTTGCCAAATGCCTCCTGGGAGGTCAAATCTCTCCTAATTGAGAACCACTATTCTAGGGTATGTTTAATCACTATGCAATATATATTTTTCCCTAAAAATGGAAACACGCCCAGGGTGACTTCTACTGCAGCCAGAAACAAGTTGGGTCCACCCCAGAAAGCAGGAATACTTTTCCCTGAAGATGGTCCTTCGCCCCAATTTCTTCTTTGACTCTTACTCTTCTCTTACTGCCTTCTCCCCTTTTTCAACTTTGCACAGTTCTCCAGGCAGTATTCTTTCCAACTGCTTGCCAGGTCCCACATCTGTTCATTTTGTTGGCACTTAATTTGGGACTGCTTTGGAGGTGCTGACAGCATTAGTACTCCTGTTCCTCCAACTGCCGAACAATCTTAGTTGAGCTGTCCCTGTCTCCTTGGTGCTGTCTTGTACCAGCTCCACCCCATACTCCAGAAGACAGTTGACAGGCACTATCTACTTGCTCCAGCTTTGACCAAATAAGGAAACCAAGAAGAGACTTTTCAAAAGCTAGTAGCACAGTGAAACTCAGGAAACTAATGAACATGATTTGACTATAATAGGTTCTTATTCAAGAATACATCTGTTCTCAGGAGCCTGTAAGTTAAGAGGCCATGTATGTGGTGGATGAGTCCACGGCCTCTAAAGCCAAATGGCCTGGGTTTCAATCCCAGCTCTGCCTGCTTCTCAGTAACTGTGTGAGCTTGAGATACTCAATTTTTCTCTGCCTCAGTTTCCTCCTCTGTCAAGGGGGAAAATAGCAGCTTTATCTAATGTAGTTGGTGTGAGTAGTAAGTTTATAATTCATTTAAGAGGGCCTGGCCCACGTAAACACCAAAAAAGTGTTTGCAATTATTAGTGGCTCAACTTCAAAACAATTGTGTGCACTTTTGGCTTAATTCGATAGGCTGGATTTGAATTTTTAGGTTCATTTTTTAAAATGGAATACTCATGTTGTAATACTGAACCTAAAACTAGCAAAAATATGTAAGTCAATTGCTTACATATATTCAGAGCAGGATATCATTTTAGATTTAGTTTATACACACACATACAGGCAAACTAGTAAATTCTAGTGATGGTAAAATTATTAGTGTTTTAACAACAATCACTCCTGACTATCTGATATACTATATGATGGTACATATTGGTTATTATAACATATAGCTATAGATATAAAACAATGACCTCAAATCCTGAAGTTCTATCTGAATCAACAAAATTAAATAATAACTAGGATGTTTTAATATTAATATTAATATGCTTGATTAGATTTTAATCCTTTGAAAATTGAGACAGGCCTATATGATATTTGTGGTGCTACTTGTGGCCTTTCTACCTGATGTGTAACTTCCAGGAAAAGGACAATCTGAAGGGGCTCGGTACTCAAGTAACCTCTGAGCTTTTCCTACACAGCCACTCCTCACATTTACTACAGCATTCTGTATTAGCCACCAAAACTGAACAAACCTCATCCTGTTAGCTAGTCTCCAAAGAAGGTAGCACCTATTGCTAATCCCCCTGCTAATCTCCCCAGCACACCTTGGATCTTCACTTCTGCCCATCACATGAGATGTGCAGCCTGGGAAGCTTCCCTTTGGGTCCCTCTAGAATTAGGAGTCATTCCCATTTACTATAAGCCAGGTGTGCATCACTTCACTGAAAACTGTCACCACCATCCTATGAGCCAGATGCTTTCATTGTGTCCGTTTTACAAATGGAAAAACTGAGGCTGAGAGAAGGTAAATAACTTTCCCCCAAGTCAATTAGAAAATCTGTGCAAATACCCTATTGCCTATATCTCAACCAGCCACTGAGATTCCTTGTTTACTTCTTTGAAAGTGTGCTGCCTGTTGTCCATACCTCCTAAGGAAGCAAAATTGAGTTCACTCTCCCATTCCCCATTGGAGGATCACCACCCCATAGCTTTCTATCCAAAGTATTACAGGAGCTTTCGTATTCCCTGTTGTCCTGCTTCAGGCAGGTGGTATTTTCAATGTGTTAATTTTTTAAATCATAAGTTAAATCCATTGGTTCGAGGGCACAAAGGGTTACTCTACAGAGGCAGAAGTGATGTTAACGGACCAAATTATATATATGTACAGGTCACCATGATCAATAAGGAGGAGAAAAGTCAATGAAACCTTTTAGTTCTGAAACAATAGATAAGAAGAGAGAACTCTACCTCAAATCAAGTTAACCTTACAATCTCACAGTTTTATTGTCATATAGTTATTACCATAAATATTCGGAATATTTTGACTTAACATACAGATGTCTTTTCATTTGCTCAAAACCATGCTTCTGAAATGAGACTGACTTTGGGAGAGGAAGTACTATTTTTATATCATGGTGTATTGAAACATAGATAAAAGGCCGGGTGTGGTGGCTCATGCCTATAATCCCAATACTTTGGGAGGCTGAGGCAGGTGGAATGCTTGAGCCCAGGAGTTTGAGATCAGCGTGGGCACCATGGTGAAATCCCATCTATAGAAAAAATACAAAAAATGAGCCAGGTGTGGTGGTGCACAGCTGTAGTCCTAACTACTTTGGAGGCTGAGGTGGGAGGATCACCTGAGCTAGGGAGGTTGAGGCTGCAGTGAGCTATGATGATGCCACTGCACTCTAGCCTGGGTGACAAAGTGAGACCTTGTCTCAAAAAAAAAATATATATATATATATATATAATAAAAAATTATTTTGGCTTGTGGGACAGGGAATTAGGTCCCTGTAATTCAGCAAGATGTATCCAAGAGGTCTGTTTCTTTAAAAAAGAAAACAGAGTTAGCTGGCTAGAAATTATTTGGAAAATAGATTTTTTTTTGTACACAGAAATGTATTTCAAAGATAATAAATGAAGATGATTGTATTTCATGTATTAGTACTCAATGTTTGCCCACATAGTTGAACTAATTTTTTTTCTTCTTGACCTTAAATGGCTGGCTAGACCAAGCACTTTTTCATATTTTAACCTATAGTAATATTTTATATTTTAACCTGTAGTTTTGGTGATCAAGAGACACTAGGGCTCAGAAACAGATGTCTTCCAAGCTCAACATGTTGATTCACCATTGTCAGTCTGAGGACTCCAGCACCCTGAACCTCAGCTTGCATCCCTGAAATGGAGTGATGGTACAGGTTCATTATCATCACAAAGAAAGGATGCCAGCCTTTAAGGCTACACTTTCTTCCATGTTATTTACAACTCAAAGGGCCTGTTTCAAGTTCCATTTTAGCTCCCTGTGTAGTACACTGCCAAGCACATGAATTTTCAATGAAAATGTTGGAATGAAATTTCAGCATTTCTTAACAGAGAAGTAATCACCAAGATACGAGTTAATGCTTTACAGAGGTTATGTCTGGCTCCATTCTATTAGAGAATGAATCAGGGTGAAAAAAAAAACATAAATAAAGAATTGTGTCCTATTTGGGTCATGTAGGAAGGGAGGTTATTGGTAGCAATCAACACTGGGTCAGAAAGACAAAGGCAGAACCCGGAGCCAGAAGGGCAGGCAGCAGGTGTGAAATTAGAGATGTGACAATGGATCAACTTAGAAACAGCAGACAAAAGACACGAAAATCCGAATAAGACAAGTGGTGGAGTGATTTAATGATTAAAGGCAACCCAAATGATCAAGTCTGAGAGCTGTGGTCTGGGACCAAGACAAGAGCAGCCTGGAGAAATTTAAAGAGATGCTGTGTCATCCCCTTTGAAGGACGAAGTGCAAACTTATATTTGTCCTTAAACAGAGTTCTCCAATCCTAGCCTCATAAAACCGGTTCAGCTAAAGCTACTGAATGGCATCTGTGTGCTGGCTTTCCATCTCTGCTCTTGAGCACAAAGAACAAAGTTTTTCAAAAGGAACTTGCACAGTCCACTTCATAAATCTCCCTTCAGCTTGCTACCTTCCGCCCACATCTCAGGGTTGTATGCCAGCTAGATCTACAGCAGTTATATTTTTAAACCAGCAATTATCCTCATTCCTGCTCACTGACATGCCATACAGTTAATCTGGTTTAGGTCCAAGATAAAAAAAAGGAAAATATATAAATTCACATAAACATAATTCACATTGGCTCAAAATTACTCAAATGGTTTTCAAGCAACTCCAATCTGAATTACAGGTCAGTTTCAAAGTCAATTTTATATCAAACATGCATCAATTACAAAATTTTTCCAAAACAACTGTAAAAGAAGTCAAAGTCCAAGATCTTAATTAAAATATAGTTTACTTTAGAGAAGGCAGAGATTATCATGGGAAAACTCTATCATATCAAGACAAATATAATAGCTTGAATTACATGTGTAAAATTAACAGACTGGAAGGGAAAGCTTTATGACAAGAAGTTCCAAGAAGAACTTAGTGATTCTACATCCAACTTTATTCATCTATATCCAAATGTTAACATATACCTTGATTTTTCCCTTTGTTAATTAAATATGAATGCTTATCCCAGCTATAATAAGAGGAATCTAGTGAAAGCAAATAGCAGACCTAACATAATCCCTCTTCCTTTAGCTATAGTCAACTCACTCTAAATGTTTCCAAGGCAAGGATATGTAGATTAGGCAAATTGATTCCTTTTTTCCTATTATCAGTTATCTTCTTCAGTTATCACAAAGGTTGAACATTAAGCTACCAAATATGTAAGATAATGCCTCAAGAACAACTTGGGTAAAAGATACTTATGCCACACAGACAATTATAACATGATTATCTTGAGTTTTTTCTTCTATTTTAAATGCTGCCTCGTACCATTTATAATAGCAAAAATTGCTGTCCAATCAAAAAGTGTTTGGAAGAGAAGACTCCAGTTTAATTATGAAGGGCATCATTACTATAAAGCAATGACAGGGTGTGCTCAAGAATGAATCCATTATTACAGAAGAACCACTTATGGGACAATGATGTTTGTTCATCTGCCCCCAATATCTCCATTTCATCTAGTTCCTCCCACTTATCCTCACCACAAGGTAAGGTATCTGAAAGTGCTGAACACACCGCCTGATGTAAAGCAGGTATACATTCATATTTGAATATATTCATTCATTTATTTCAAATATTCACTCATCCCATCATCCCTCTGGAACCAATCCATTTGCTACCCAGGATAGAATTTAAGGTACTTTAAGTATCTAATCGCAAGTAAGCCTTACTGCTGTCCCCTCTGGTCTGTGGGCTATGAGTCTGTATCCTTTAATAAATTCCTGCTTCACACAGTAAGAACTATGCTTTCCTATCCCAAGCTCTGCCTAATAGCCCAGTCCAACCTAAATGCTTTCCAGCAGCCTCAGCCCCAGGCCTGGCCTGGCCTTCCAGTATTTCCAACACTCAAGGCTCAGCTTATGCATCACAGTCCTTCAACCTGGGTGTTGTCAAGATGTGGCTGTATCTTCCTAAAAATCCCTGCCTAGCCAAGGAGGGTGGCAGCCTGCCACCAAATAACCTCACTGTGAAAATCTGCCCAAATGCCAGTGTTAATATTGACAAAATTGGCCTAGACTGATGCTACTTAAGCATTTTTCTGTGTTAATGATATATGTACGTACTTTGTATTTCACTAAATCCAGAGAATTTTTATCTGAGTTTAGTTAGGCCTTAAACAGCTACACTAACTTCTCTGTGTCTTGGTTTTCTAACCCGTGAAAGGCAATAATATTAGGATCCACCACAGAGGTTACTGTGATAATTTTTATATATTAGCAACTTAGAGAACTGTCTGGTAGATAACACATGCTTATGTAAATGTTATTGTTTGTATTTGCGGGGGAAAAGGAAAGATTAACAAGAGGAAAGCATACACATTTATTTAACATAAGTTTTATGTGACATGGGGGCCTTTGAAAATGAAAACCCAAAGATACAAGTAGACTTGTATTTATTTATGATTAGGTTTAACGAAGAATAAACAGTTGTGCAGAAGTATATTGGGGGACAAAAAGTATGATCTAATAGTAATAAACTGGGGAAAACTTAGCAAGGCCTGTCTGTTCAGATTTTCTCTGTGCCCCATGTCTTCAGAGATAAGGAAGTTACTTTCTGCCAGATATGGTGGCGGGGGGGCACCTCTCAAATGAGGGCCTCATGACCTGCCTCAGAGGAGAAGTGTGAGGGAAAGCCAGAGAGTAACCTTCCTATGTTTGCCGTTTTCTCGAATGCCAAGGTGCCAGATTTGGGGGGGTATCATGTCCTGAACCTCGTTATATTATTAATACTATTACTATTGACTTCCTCTAGTGAGTAAGCTACCAGATGCATGAAGATAAAAACCGTTCCTTTCATTCTTAAAACCCCTCAAACCTACATGGTGATTTGCACATCTCAGGCTGTAAGTGATTGTCAAATAAAATTGAATTACTGAGTACTTTAAAAAGATATCTGAAAATATCATGATAACTATGATATAGCTGTAGAAAGTAAGACCACAGAAACCAAATTGTCTTCTTAAGAACAGAAAATCACTAAAAGAGCCAGGAATGCAAGTCAGTCATAAGCCCATGCTGCTGGTTCATGGACAATCTTCATATGACACCATTTTCCTAGTGTGAGAACCGATGCGTTTATTCTGACCTTATGTCATGCAAATTTACTTATCCCTGGACAAGGGCAGGTTATGGGGTAGCTTTGGCATTGCTCATTCATTCCTGTATTTATTGGGCAGCCTTGCACCAGGTCCTGCTTTAGGTGTCAAGAGACTACAGTAAATCAAACAAATAGCATTGGCTCAAAAACTGACATTTGGGAGAGCTAGACAAAACAAAATACTAGTTTATATTAAATTACGATAAGTGTGAAGCATAATATTGAGGGGCTGCTCCATCAGATCACCTATCATGACAGTATCAGTTCCTGGCACATTTATTGGTACCCTTTTCTGGAGGCAATGGACTGGAGGTCCCCACCACTTGGTCAACGAAGTGAAATGTATGGATTTGATGCTGAGAGGGGTTTGACATTGTTATTCTTCTATCAATCCTGGCGTAAAAAATATATACTGTACTCCATAGCCCATCTAGGGAAGAATCCTACTATCAGGCATGGACAGAAACTTAAGTGGCTCAAGAAGATCCAGCAGCTCAAAGTGAGGCCAGTATCCCTGGATGGGAAAGGTATACCTTCTATCCAGCCACAGGTAGAGAGGTACCCGCCTATAGGTAAATGGTCCCAATCTTGACACAGGCTCCATCCCAAATATCACCACAAGATAAACAGAGTTAATTACAGTAGGGTTAAATTTATTTTCGCAGATAGAAGATAGGTTACATTAGATGATGTGCTCTAAATTCCCAGAGATTATTTTACAGGAAAAGAAAATTTTTACAGCTATCAATTTCATTTTAAGGTTTTTGAGGGCCCTTCAAGATTTTATGTCCTCTCACAAATGCCACAAGCACAAATAAATATTGCTCTTTAAAACAAATTAATGTCAATCTAAGTATAAATGAGTCAGACCTATGAGTCTCCAAGCATTATGTTTCATTACCCTGCCAAAACCAAGCCTTTCTAGACTAGTCTTAAGGCTCTGGTCCTGTGAATAGGCCTGCTGAAGAAATATTTCACCTAATAACATCAACTGTCTTAAGATTCACTTTGGATAAATTGCTTTTTCATATAGCAACTGAATGAAAAAAAAAAACTGAACTAACAAGAGAAACATGAAAAACCACAGAATCAATCAATAATGCTTCCCTGTCCCCAATTATTATATTAAACCTGCATTAAGAGCTTGGCAAGCTATTGGTCCATGCTTCATAATCCTTCATGATTCTTCCAAATAATCACACTCTTCAAAGTAAGATATTCCTATATAATCATGATGCTTGATCATCAACTTGCCTTACGAAACGACTTGCAAAAAATAACTATAACTCTGCTCTGGGAAAGCCCCTGTGAGAAATAACATATTGAATAGTTTAGGTTCAAATCACTGCCCTGATTTAAACCCTATGGAAAAAATACTAGAGTAAATAATATTGAGTGCTACCCACAACCCTATACATCAAAGACTGTCAAGGACATTTAGTATTGAAGGCCATTCCAATACTAATCCCCAGGAGATTTACAAGAGGTTGGGGTGATTAGGTCTCCTTAATTAGAATGCAAATTTATTTATTGATTTATTGTATCAAACAGATCAATTAGTAGCTACCAATTTTTTTAACATGTTCATTTTCTATTTCAATGATAGATATCAATGAAATATTAATCAGAATCTCCCACCTCACCTGTAGTTTCAATGTTCTGAGCTCAAGTTAAACATGACAGGGACATTCTATGTTCCAATTTTATTCCATCCTGGCTTCAAAGTTTCGGAAACAGAATACCTCACACTACACGAATAAAATTTGCAACAAACTGCTAACTGAGGCAAAATATTACTCATTTGTGTATAGGTATATGTCATGCATGTACCCTCAGGCCAGCTCTGTAGCCCCATGAAGACCCAAGTGATTTCTCCTTCATCCCAGAGCAAAGAGGGAGAAAGAGCTGCTTAGCTGTGCACGTTGAGGAGGTGATCAGGAAATCTGCTTGTTCCTCTGAAGACTATGAACCATTCGTTCAAAGCTTCCTCAGGCCTCCAGCTCCTGAGTCTTTCTGCTGTTCTGCACCACAAATGAGCTTCCCTCTTGCTGCATTCCTTCTCTGAAGGCTTTCTGCTTTTATAGTCTGCTAAGTCAGTTACTAGTCCATATCATTTCCAGCTTTCAATTTTTTGTTGACATCTATTTTCTTCTGTCATTTCTGCTTCCCTTTTGTTCTTGTGCATTTATACCTTCGTCATTGCCTTGCTGTCACATAAAAGGGTTTCATGAAAGAGTAGAGGAAAATCCATGTATTTAATCTGCCCTGTGTAGCCAGAAGCCTCTACTATACTATGGGATACCACTCCACTCCAAGCTAAATCTATTTGAGCCAAGATGGCTAAGTTCCATGGTGGGACAGACTAATGTAAAACAAACTAAATGGCATTGCTTTTCTTCTTTCCTGTTTCTTCATTGCCATGAATCAGGTTACATGCAAATAATAATAATAATCAGCAATGCTATAAATAAATCATACTAAGGCAGGGCTTACAGATAAATCCCAAAGTTCAAACGTAAGTATCTAGCCAATTGTTTACTAACTTGCCAAGATATTAAAAATAGAAAACTAACACTCAAGACAACAGAAATAGTTGAGCCATGGTGCCAGGGCATAACCCAAGAACTCTGACTAGACAGTACAAGCATATCAAATAAATATTTAGCTTAGGTATCAGAGCACTAAGAGCACAGGGCCAGGAACCAGGCTGCCTGGGTTCAAATACAACTTCTGCCACTGACCAGCTGCATAACTTTAGACAAGTTACTTAACCTCGATGTGTCTCTGTTACTGTATCTGAAAATGGGAGTGATAATAGTAAGAAAGCCTCATATGATGGTATGAGGAATAAATAAATTAAAACTTGTTAAGTACTTAGAATACCCTCTGACACATAGTAACTACTACACAAGGATTTAGAAAGGTAGTTGAGGAAATGAATAAGTGAAAATAATATGGATTCTTCTGGTCAAGAGAAAAAAAAAAAGACCCTAACCTCAAGTCACCATTTTAAACTAGAACTTAACCTGTATTACCCTTTAAAAATGAGGGCAAACCAACACGTGAAAAGAAACCAAAAAAGCAAGATCTTCACTTTTGAGCTTCCAAGAAATCAGGCCTCAAGATTTACCAACATTGTGTCTTAATGGGAATTTTTCAGCTGCACCAGGCTTTACCTTAAATGCTTGCCTAGGGGCAAATCCAGTTCACCTGTTGGAGGCTGGCCCTGCAAGGGTAAGTGTTGAAATCCCAAGTTGCTTGGTGACATCTGGGCATCCACGCCTGTGGTGCTCCCAACCTACCCTCCACTTGGCAGGTGTAGGTTGCATTTTCTGGCTGCTCTGAGCAGCCTCACTGCCTGGGAGCCAGGCTGTGCTGCACTCTCCCTGCCTGTCTTGAGGAAGATTCCTGTGAAGCCCCCAGGTCTGCACTCATGCTCATCCTCTCTACCATTCCTCTTCCCTTTTCTACCCCTATTTCTTAGGTGGGATCTGCCTGAAAAGCCCAAAGCCTGACCTGGAGATGAACCAATCTTCTGGGCATCCATTCAGACAAGGGCTAGGGTTGGCAGCCTGTAGGCTCAATGTTCTACCCATACCCTGAGTCCCTGCTTCCCTTTAACTCCCTGGCACTAGTACTGTCTCCTGTTTGCTACCAGTATACTACCATAGGGCAGGAGTCAATCCTAACCATCTGGACACACAGATATCTCCAGGATGCTCCCCAAAAGTTTCCTTGACATCTTGTCTCGTTTTCCCCTAAATCAACACTATTCTGGACATCCATTCTGCTCCTGTCTCTCCAGCAAAGCCACCCTCCTCAGAACCAGCTGCTCCCTGCAACCTCCAATCCCTGGGCAGAGCAGACATATGCTCTTCATGGGGTGAGGTTGGGGTGGCCTGGGGAGAACTCTCCTGAGATAGTAAAAGAAGGAAAAAGCCAAAGGACACTGAGCTCAGGGTATAGCCACCTTGTTAAGTGTTTTTTTTAACCACCATTTTTATTAAGAAATATTTTACACATATAATATGAAAATCTATGGAGTTGTAAAAAATAATAAAATTATCACATGTTCCCACAAGCCAGCTTAAGAAATAGGATATACAAATAATTAATTAAAAGGTCCTTTCCCAATTGTATACTTCCCTGGCTCCCTTGAAGTTGATCACTGTCCTTAATTAGCTCTTATGGAGCCCAACGTGAGGAAAATAGCATGGTCTCTCCGGAAAATGTGGTATGACTATTTTCTGATTCCAGCTATTCATCCTATTTTCCTTTACATCCTGTCCACCAGAAAACTCATAGTCAAGTCTCCATCCTAACAGTTTAACCCTTCTAATATGCCTGATTTCTTACCGCCATTCATTCTATTAACCTTTATGTGCATGTATATCCACGACTGAGTTTTCATTAGACGAGGGAATCACTCAAGGAATCAAAGCCATTCAGAAATGCTCCCTCAAAGCCTAAAGCAAACTCAAGCTACTGAAAAATCAATGTCCAAATGATAAGGTACGTTGACTCTCATCTGGCACCTACTCCAACCCTTGTCTGGTGCACCTTTAGGACGGCCCAGGCTAGAAAACATAAAGTACACTTTCTATGCATTCTTGAAACTAGAGTTCTAGATGTGACTTAGTTTCCTCCAAGCAGTCATTATTGCATAATACTTGAATTCAAAACTCAGTTAAGAGGAGACAGAACAGGTCTCATGCAGATTGTTTGGGAATGAGAGAGATGGGTATGAACACAGCGGACACTGTGCATTCTTGTAGTTAGTGATTCTGAAAGGAGTTTCTGGTCTGTAGAGAGTAGGTAAATGATGCGATCCTAAGGTCAGAAGTTGGGACACTGGCTTCCCAATTTCTCATCTTCCAGGATGCGGCAGGGGGAGACATTCCCTTAATGGTCAGTTCTATACGGTGTTATTTCAGGATTCATTCCTGGAAACCAAGCCAAGAACCTTCTCCTCCAGTTCTTCCAGTGATTTTGTAAACGTTTAACTCCTCATATCAAATCATCTCCTGCTGAAAATAACCAAAGGGTTTACTGCTGTCGGCAATTTAATTCTAGCTAATATGTGGAATAGAGAAAGAGAAGTTGAGAGAGTAAAGCTTGATAATAAAAAAAACCACCTCATGCTTTTATCAAGAAAATAAGGCATAACCAGATATCTATTTTTAAATAAAATTGCTTACTTTTAATTTTATATAATGCTTTTACTGTTATTAATAATAACTTTTCTTTAGCATGGCCATGTTATCAATTATCAATAATAATAAAACATAATTATTTGCAGAACATTGATGTTGTATCAAGCACTACGTAAGTATTTTATACACTTAGCTCATTTAAGCCTCACAAGTCTATGAGATACGTATTTGTATCCATTCTATAGGTGAGAAAATAAGAGTTAAGAGAGGTTAATTAGTAATTTTCCAAGGTCAAACAGCTGATGGGTGGTAGAGATAAAATCTGAATCCTGTCAGCCTCCAAAACTCACCTCTTAAACTCTTCATTATACTATCTCTCTAAGCTTATGAAATTCATGGCATGAAGAATGAAAAAGGAGTCTGCCTTGATAACATCTGACTCTTCTTTAAGTATTCTCTTATGTGATATCCTTGGCCCCTCTCACAAATTCTTCAGATTGTTTTGTGTGACTCTATTTAACAATCTTCAGGAAATACTTTGGAAACACTAATGGAATTGTGCTGTTAAAATATAAAATCTCATTGCCCCTAGCAAGAATTCTCTCTAAAATTAGAGCCAGGTTTTGCTTATAATTTAATAGTCTCTTCCCCATCATTTGCATAGTGATAGAGCTTTTATAGTTTTAATTCTGAATTTATATTCCAGAAATGTCAATCTGGAGGCTGTAATCCTACTAACTTTTCTGCATGCCTATTTTTCTGAATATGTGTAAATGTTTATTTTCTTTAAGCAGCACATTTCAGAGGTAAAATGTGTTCGGAAGACTTTAATCTATGCACAAGCCATCATAAAATTTCCCTGGCATATCTTTCTCTTACAGTTAACCAAATTACATTTGGGTATTTGAAGCAAATGAGGATATAACAAAGTGATTTGAGTGGACAAAATGTATGAACTGCATCCTGTTTATGCAACATTTTTACAATTGTATAAGCTGACAGCTATGCTTAGAGAAACAGTAGAAGAAACAAAATCATTCACTCAGTGGTTTATAAGAAAAAGAAAAAAATGTCAATTTTCAAGATAAAAGTGTGGAGTCAAGAATGAGTTTTATTTTAAAAAAAAAAATCCTCATTACAAAGTCCTTGAAAGAATGTCAAGAACAACACAGTTTATGACTATTGGGAAAGTGGATCTCCTCTCAGAATTGGAAGCCTCTATCCTTTCTTTCTGCGTCTCTCTATATAAAGATGTTTCTGTCAGCTTGGGTGCATTTTCATCAAATTTGGAGTATGCATTTGGGAAGCTAGGACTAAACATAGAGCAGTGACATATGTTGAACCAACTTGGGCAGGGAGAGCTGGGGAGACTCCGAGTGGCTGATGCTGAAGCACTGCAGGGAGGACTCCAACCATAGAAAACATAAAGAGGTCTTCATTGAGGGCTCCAGAATCAATCATTCCAATGGCAGATACTCTAAACTGCTCTTCTGATTTTGGACTGAGTTGCTTCTCACCTGGACCACACAGCATGACTCAGATGCAGTGGTTTTCAACCCCAGCTGCATGTTAGAATCACTTGGAGAACTTTTAAAGACTATGGGTGCCCAGGTCCCAGCCAGACTAGATCAACTGGAATCTGGGGGTGGGAGGTGGGAGGAGGACAGGACAAGTGGCCCCAAGACACCTGCATTTTTAAAAGCTCCCCAGGTGAGTCTAAGGTGTAGCCAGAGTTGAAAACCACTGGTTCAGGGTGAATAGCAGCTAGAATTTATATAATCATGGTTAATGATTCTCTTCTGAGTAACATGGAGGGGGCCAGCTAGTATTATACAAAGTTAAAATGACATTTTTCTTAGGAATAATTGGAAATATTTTTTGTCAAGTGTTTGTGTCTGACAACACACTTGCAAGAAAGCTTAGACACTGAAAAGTTAGAAGCCTATGGGAGCTCAGAAGTGAGATTTGGGTTGTGCACAGTGGCTCATGCCTATAATCCCATGTTGGAGACGGCGACATGGGAGGATTGCCTGAGCCCAGGAGTTTGAGACCACCCTGGGCAACAAAGTGAGACCCGATTTCTAAATTAAATAATAATAATAAATTTTTAACATAATAAAAGAAGTGGGATTTGCTCTCAGCAGAGCCAAGCTCAGCTATATCCAAGTCGTCTGCTTATACAAAGGTATCCTCTAGACATAGGTGTTATAATTTCTACTTCCTAAGATGCACTTTTTTTCTACTCAGCTTTTTTCTATTCAAGATCTCATTCCTGTGTAGCTCTGGTTTGAAGCCAATAGAAACTTGAGTTTTAAAATCCTGATGTGAGGTTTCTATCATTTTGGCTAGCACTGTTCATGTAGAGTAACTTAACTTCAGTAGAGGAGGATAAATTAGGATCTCCCAAAAAACTTTAAAGGGACCTGCTCTTTTTTTAAGAGTTTTTCCTAAGCATCCTGTATGGATTTCCTTCATTCTCTTTAAAGACTGAATGGAATTTTATTGTATATATGAACTAGTGTCTTCCCTCATACCTCACACAGGACAGACAATCAATATTTGTTGACTTAACAAATTAAATATTTAACTATTCTCCCCAATGATGGGTAGGGGCATCTGGTTGATAATAACAGACATATTCAAGGAAATAATTTGTAGCAAAGCTGTGTAGAAGACTCCTCTGAAGCATTTCCCATGTCTCCCATGCAATCAGCTTTGAATTCCAACTTCAGGGACAAAGGCACTTGCTTGTCACCTTATAGGCATCATGACTGGCACAAATAAATCTCTTCCTTGCAGCATTTTAGACAAAAGTGATCAACAAATCAATGAAAGCTACAGGCACCTGTTTTCTCAAAAGAGCCTTTTCTTTCCACTGTCATTTCCTCCATCAGCTGCTCCTTCTTTTTGGGAACCCCCGAGTTTATATATAAGCAGGGTTCAGAAGGAAGACAACGTTTTACTCTGATGCCTCCCTCATTCAAGTAAATGGGCACTGGCCCATGCTCTGTTCCACTGCTGGAACCAACTGGAGAGTCCAAAGCATCACATTTTTCCCAGAGGGAAAACTGATGGAAAAAAAAGATAGAACTTCAGTGTTCAATCAACCCCAACCAATCAAGAAGCTTTCAATGCTACTTCATTTACATAAAAGTAGTGCTAACAGCCAAAAAGCAGTCTATAATTCAGGTATCAATGTATAATTCTCAAATATATGGCTCAATCTGCCAGAGTTATAGAAATGACCTGGTAGAAAATGTATTCCTATCCTTGAAGGAGCTAAAAGTAGACATTTCTCTGTGTGTGTGTGTGTGTGTGTGTGTGTGCACACGCATGCGTGTATGTGAGAGAGAGAGAGAGATTCATCACTATCAAGATAAGAGCTGAAGAATTTCTTTAAACAGAGCCCCCACTATTAAGAGGACTCCAAAGGATAAAGGTTTCTATCACTGACTTGAAGCTCATTATTAATTATATTTATTATTAGTTTCTTTCCTTGAATATGTCTGTTATTATCAGCCAGATGCCCCTACCCATCAGTGGGGAGAATAGTTAAATATTTAATTTTTTAAGTCAACAAATATTGATTGTCTGTCATATGTGAGGTACTAGGGAAGACACTGGTTCACACATACAATAAAATTTATTCAGTCTTTAAAGAGAATGAAGGAAATTGATACAGGATGCTTAGGAAAAACTCTTAAAAAAAAGAAAAGATGTCCAATGTGTATAGTATCTTGCATTTGTGTTTTAAAAAGTATTTACATTTATATTTATATGTGCATATAATTACATCGAAATCTTTTGGTGCTATACACAAGAAACCACTGACAAACTCTGGAGACTAGGGTGCCTCTAGGGTGGAAGGGAGACAATTTGCATCATAATGTTTGCCATTTTTTACAATGTACATTTGTTATTTTAATAAAAAATAAAATGTCTAAGCCATGAGCAGTATTTTCTAGAGTAGAAAGATTATTTACACTGAGAATGAAGAGTGATTTCAAAGAATCATGAGTTTTCCTAATTTTCCCCAATTTTAAATCTTAAAACTATGAATTTTCCAATAAAATTAGTATTCATAAAATAATTAGGGGTTTGGCAAATATGCAAGTTGTGTCTGTCAGCATAGTCCACTCACCCCCATTTCCATGTATGCATATGTGCACACTCCATGTCCCGTTTTTAATCCCTTTCTCTTCCTGCCCACCCCAACCCAGCCCCATACAATCTCAAACAGTCTATGCTGTAGGACACAGGTACACCTGTTATCATACATTACAGTTTGTAAACAGAATATTATGCTTTATATTCACAATGGATGGATAGGATATATTCTATTTACCCTACACACATGCCTGTACATACACACACACACACACAATTATACACATACACATATTGCCTGGTATTCATGTATTTTTCAATTGTGTGTCCTGAAATGATTTTTCTTTTTCAGTGAGTCATTTATTGGCCTGTGACATAAAATGTTTTCCTACTCAGAGATTTGTAATGCCAATGTTCAAACCTACATAGTGTACTGTCATGAGAATTAAATAAACTGAAGCATGTGACAGTTCCTCACTCAGATCCTAGCACAAAGCAGTCCCTCAAGAAATGTTTGTGGAATATGAGTGCATTAAATATGTATTGAATGTGAACGCAAACCTATGAATATTTTAGCAAATAACCTCTAACAGATAGAACCATGTTAGAAAACTACCAGTTGGATGGCCGAATAGGAACAGCTCCGGTCTGCAGCTCCCAATAAGACCAAGGCAGAAGGTAGGTGATTCCTGCATTTCCAACCGAGGTACCCGGCTTATCTCACTGGGACTGGTTAGACAGCGGGTGCAGCCCATGGTGGGCCAGCAGAAGCAGGGTAGGGCATCGCCTCACCTGGGAAAGTGCAAGGAGCCAGGGAACTCCCTACCCTAGCCAAGGGAAGCCGCCAGGGACTGCGCTATGAGGGACTGTGCTTTCCAGCCCAGATGCTATGCTTTTCCCATGGCTTTTGCAACCGCAGACCAGGAGATTCCTGGTCTCGTGTGCCTACACCACCAGGACCCTGGGTTTCAAGCACAAAACTGTATGGTCATTTGGGCAGACACCAAGCTAGCTGCAGGAGTTTTTTTGTTTTGTTTTGTTTTGTTTTGTTTTGTACCCCAGTGGCGCCTGGAACACCAGCAAGACAGAACTGTTCACTCCCCTGGAAAGGGGGTTGAAGCTAGGGAGCCAAGTGGTCTCACTCAGTGGGTCCCACTTCCATGAAGCCCAGCAAGCTAAGAACCAGTGGCTTGAAATTCTCACTGCCAGCACAACAATCTGAACTTGACCTGGGATGATTGAGCTTGGTGTGCGGAGGCCATCTGCCATTACTGAGACCTGAGTAGGTGGTTTTCCCCTCACAGTGTTAACTCTGACTGTGTGGAACTCATTGCAGTGTGGCAAAGGTCCTGGGGCTGGACTGCCTCTCTAAATCCTACTCACTTGGCAGGATATCTCTGAAAGAAAGGCAGCAGCCTCAGTCAGGGGCTTATAGATAAAATTCCCATCTCCCTGGGACAGAGCACTTGGGGGTAGGGGCAGCTGTGGGTGCAGCTTTAGTGGGCTTAATGTTCCTGCCTGCTAGCTCTGAAGAGAGCAGTGGATTTACCAGCACAGCACTCAAGTTCTGCTAAGGGACAGACTGCCTCCTCAAGTGGGTCCCTGACACCCATGCCTCCTGACTGGGAGACACCTCCCAGCAGGGGTCGACAGACACCTCATACAGGAGAGCTCCAGCTGGTATCAGGCAGGTGTCCCTCTGGGACAAAGCTTCCAGAGGAAGAAGCAGGCAGCAATCTTTGCTTTTCTGCAGCCTCCACTGGGGATACCCAGGCAAACAGGGTCTGGAGTGGACCTCCAGCAAACTCCAACAGACCTGCAGAAGAGAGGCCTATTAGAACTAACAAACAGAAAGCAATAACATCAACATCCACAAAAAAGACACCCACAGAAAAACCCCATCCAAAGGCCATCAGCATCAAAGATCAAAGGTATATAAATCCACAAAGATGAGGAAAAACCAGTGCAAAAATGCTGAAAATTCCAAAAACCAGAATACCTCGTCTCCTCCAAATGATTGCAGTTCCTCTCCAACGAGGGCACACAACTGGATGGAGAATGAGTTTGACGAATTGACAGAAGTAGGCTTCAGAAGGTAGGTAATAACAAGCTCCACTGAGCTAAAGGAGCATGTTCTAGCCCAATGCAAGGAAGCTAAGAACCTTGATAAAAGGTTACAGGAACTGCTAACTAGAATAACAAGTTTAGAAAAGAACATAAATGACCTGATGGAGCTGAAAAACACAGCACGAGAACTTCATGATGCATACATAATATCAACAGCTGAATTGATCAAGCAGAAGAAAGGATATCAGAGATTGAATATCAACTTAATGAAATGGAGAGTGAAGACAAGATTAGAGAAAAAAGAATGAAAAGGAACAAATAAAGCCTCCAAGAAATATGGGACTATGTGAAAAGACCAAACCTATGATTGTACTGGAAAGTGACAAGGAGAATGGAACCAAGTTGGAAAACACACTTTAGGATATTATCCAGGAGAATTTCCCCAACCTAGCAAGACAGCCAAACATTCAACTTCAGGAAATACAGAGAATACCACTAAGATACTCCTTAAGAAGAATAACCCCAAGAAACATAACCATCAGATTCTCCAAGACTGAAACAAAGGAAAAAATGTTAAGGGTAGCCAGAGAGAAAGGTCAGGTTACTTACAAAGGGATGTCCATCCAACTAACAGTGGATCTCTCAGAAGAAACCCTACAACCCAGAAGAGAGTGGGGGCCAATATTCAACATTCTTAAAGAAAAGAATTTTCAACCCAGAATTTTATATTCAGCCAAACTAAGCTTCATAAGCAAAGGAGAAATAAAATACTTTACAGACAAGCAAATGCTAAGCGATTTTATCACCACCAGCCTGCCTCACAAGAGCTCCTGAAGGAAGCACTAAATATGGAAAGGAAAAACCAGTACCAGCCACTGCAAAAACATACCAAATTATAAAGACCAATGACACTATGAAGAAACTGCATCAACTAATGTGCAAAATGATCAGCTAGCATCATGATGACAGGATCAAATTCACACACAACAATATTAATCTTAAATGTAAATGGGCTAAATACCCCAATTAAGAGACACAGACTGGCAAACCGGATAAAGAGTCAAGACCCATTGGTGTGCTGTATTCAGGAGACCCATCTCATGTGCAAAGACACATATAGGTTCAAAATAAAGGGATGGAGGAATATTTACCAAGCAAATGGAAAGCAAAAAAAAAAAAAAAAGCAGGGGTTGCAATCCTAGTCTCTGATAAAATAGACTTTAAACCAACAAGGATCAAAAAAGACAAAAAAGGGCATTACATAATGGTAAAGGGATCAATGCAACAGCAAGAGCTAACTATCCTAAATATATATGCACCCAATACAGGAGCTCCCAGATTCATAAAGCAAGTTCTTAGAGACCTACAAAGAGACTTAGACTCCCACACAATAATAGTGGGAGACTTTAACACCCCACTGTCAATATCAGACAGATCGATGAGACAGAAAATTAACAAGGATATTCAGGACTTGAACTCAGCTCTGGACCAAGCAGACCTAATAGACATCTATAAAACTCTCCACCACAAATCAGCAGAATATACATTCTTCTTAGCACCACATAGAAATTATCCTAAAATCGACCATATATTTGGAAGTAAAACACTCCTCAGCAAATGCAAAAGAATGGAAATCATAACCGTCTCTCAGATGACAGTGCAATCAAATTAGAACTCAGGATTAAGAAACTCACTCAAAACCACACAACTACATGGAAACTGAACAAACCTGCTCCTGAATAACTACTGAGTAAATAACAAAATTAAGGCAGAAATAAATAAGTTCTTTGAAACCAATGAGAACAAAGACACAACATACCAGAATCTCTGGGACACAGCTAAAGCAATGTTTAGAGGAAAATTTATAGCACTAAATGCCCACAACAGAAAGTGGGAAAGATTTAACATCACAATTAAAAGAACTAGAGAAGCAAGAGCAAACAAATTCAAAAGCTAGCAGAAGACAAAAATAACTAAGATCAGAGCAGAACTGAAGGAGACACAGACATGAAAAACTCTTCCAAAAATCAAGGAATCCAGGAGCTGTTTTTTTTGAAAAGATTAACAAAATAGACCACTAGCCAGACTAATAAAGAAGAAAAGAGAGAAGAATCAAATAGACACAATAAAAAACGATAAAGGGGATATCACCACTGATCCCGCAGAAATACAAACTACCATTAGAGAATACTATAAACACCTTTACACAAATCAACTAGAAAAATCTAGAAGAAATGGATAAATTCCTGGACACATACACGCTCCCAGGACTAAAACAGGAGGAAGTCCCTGAATAGACCAATAACAAGTTCTGAAATTGAGGCAATAATTAATAGACTACCAACCAAAAAGAAGTCCAGGACCAGATGAATTCACAGCCAAATTCTACCAGAGGTACAAAGAGGAGCTGGTACTATTCCTTCTGAAACTATTCCAAACAATAGAAAAAGAGGGACTCCTCCCTAACTCATTTTATAAGGCCAGCATCATCCTGATACCAAAACCTGGCAGAGACACAACAAAAAATGAAAATTTCAGGCCAGTATTTCTGATGAATATTGATGCGAAAATCCTCAATAAAATACTGGCAAACTGAATCCAGCAGCATATCAAAAAGCTTATCCAGGCCAGGCACAGTGGCTCACGCCTGTAATCCCAGCACCTTGGAAGGCCAAGGCAGGCGGATCACGAGGTCAGGAGAGCGAGACCATCCTGGCTAACACAGTGAAACCTCATCTCTACTAAAAATACAAAATAATAATAATAATAGCCAGGCATGGTGGTACACACCTGTAGTCCCAGCTACTTGGGAGGCTGAGGCAGGAGAATCACTTGAACCTGGGAGGCGGAGGTTGTAGTGAGCCAAGATCATGCCACTGCAGTCCAGCCTGGGCAACAGAGCGAGATTCTGTCTCAAAAAAAAAAAAAAAGAAAAGAAAAAAAAGAGAAAAAAAGCCTATCCACCACTATCAAGTCAGCTTCATCCCTGGGATGGAAGGCTTGTTCAACATACAAAAATCAATAAACGTAATCCATCACATAAACAGAACCAATGACAAAAACCACATGATTATCTCAATAGATGCAGAAAAGGCCTTCAATAAAATTCAACATCCCTTCATGCTAAAAGCACTCAATAAACTAGGTGTTGATGGAATGTATCTCAAAATAATAAGAGTTATTTATGACAAAGCCATAGCCAATATCATACTGACTGGGCAAAAGCTGGAAGCATTCCCTTTGAAAACCAGCACAAGACAAGGATGACCTCTCTCACCACTCCTTTTCAACTTAGTATTGGAAGGTCTGGTCAGGGCAATCAAGCAAGAGAAAGAAATAAAGTGTATTCAGATAGGAAGAGAGAAGGTCAAATTGTCTCTGTTTGCAGATGACATGACTGTATATTTAGAAAACTGCATTGTCTCAGCCCAAAAACTCCTTAAGCTGATAAGCAACTTCAGCAAAGTCTCAGGAAACAACATCAACGTTCAAAAATCACAAGCAATCCTATACACCAATAGCAGACAGAGAGCCAAATCATGAGTGAACTCCCATTCACAATTGCTACAAAGAAAATAAAATACCTAGGAATACAACTTACAAGCGAGGTGAAGGACCTCTTCAAGGAGAACTACAAACCACTGTTCAAGAAAATAAGAGAGGACACAAATGGAAAAACATTCCATGCTCATGGATAGGAAGAATCAATATTGTGAAAATGGCCATACTGCCCAAAGTAATTTATAGATTCAATGCTATTCCCATTAAGCTAACATTGACTTTCTCCACAGAACCAAGAAAAAAATACTTTAAATTTCATATGGAACCAAAAGAGAGCCCATATAGCCAAGACAATCCAAAGGAAAATGAACAAACCTGGAGGCATCATGCTACCTGACTTCAAACTATACTACAAGGCTACAGTAACCAAAACAGATATATAGACCAATGGAACAGAACAGAGGTCTCAGAAATAACACCACACACCTACAACCATCTGATCTTTGACAAACCTGACAAAAACAAGCTATGGAGAAAGGATTCCCTATTTAATAAATAGTGCTGGGGAAACTGGCTAGCCATATGCAGAAAACTGAAACTGGAGCCCTTCTTTACACCTTATACAAAAATTAACTCATGATGGATTAAAGACTTAAATGTAAAACCTAAAACAATAAAAACCCTAGAAGAAAACCTAGGCAATACCATTCAGGACATAGGCATGGGCAAAGACTTCATGACTAAAACAACAAAAGCAATGGCAACAAAAGCCAAAATTGACAAATAGGATCTGATTAAACTAAAGAGCTTCTGCACAGCAAAAGAAACTATCATCAGAGTGAACAGACAACCTACAGAATGGGAGAAAATTTTTGCAATCTATCCATCTGACAAAGATCTAATATCCAGAATCTACAAGGAACTTAAACAAATTTACAAGAAAAAAGAAAACAACCCTATCAAAAAGTGGGTGAAGGATATGAGCAGACACTTCTCAAAAGAAGACATTTATGTGGCCAACAAACATGAAAAAAAGCTTGTCATCACTGGTCATTAGAGAAATGAAAATTAAAACCACAATGACATACCATCTCATACCAGTTAGAATGGTGATCATTAAAAAGTCAGCAAACAACAGATGCGGGCGAGGATGTGGAGAAATAGGAATGCTTTTATACTGTTGGTGGGAATGTAAACTAGTTCAACCAGTGTGGAAGACAGTGTGGCAATTCCTCAAGGATCTAGAGTCAGAAATACCATTTGATCCAGCAATCCCATTACTGGGTATATGCCCAAAGGATTATAAGTCATTCTACCATAAAGACACATGCACACATGTTTACTGCAGTGCTATTCACAATAGCAAAGACTTGGAACCAACCTAAATGCCCATCAGTGATAGACTGGATAAAGAAAATGTGGCACATATACACCATGGAATACTATGCAGCCATAAAGAAGAATGAGTTCATGTTCTTTGCAGGGATGTGAATGAAACTGGAAACCATCATTCTCAGCAAACTAACACAGGAACAGAAAACCAAACACCACATGTTCTCACTCATAAGTGGGAGCTGAATAATGAGAATGAATGGGCACAGGGAAGGGAACATCACACACTGGGATCTGTCAGGGGTTAAGGGGCAAGCAGAGGGAAAGCATTAGGACAAATACCTAATGCATACAAGGGCTTAAAACCTAGATGATGGGTTGATGGGTGCAGCAAGCCACCACGGCACATGTATACCTATGTAACAAACCTGCATGTTCTGCACATGTAACCCAGAATTTAAAGTTTAATTAAAAAAAAAAAACCACTAGATGTTTTTCTCTTTGATTAGAAAAAACAATAAATATATCAATATGTCAATATAGTATTTTCAATTCATTGCAACATGACCAGGGTAAACACCTAAGTATTTATTTCTGGAAGTGATGCTACAGTGAACATTGAAATTGAAGAATAATATCTAATACTATTTTCCAGAATAGAGAAGCCTTTTGCCTTTCAACACCAATTATTGTATTGGAAGAAACTTTCTATTTAAATAACAGGTTTTTACGCCAACCACAGCTAATAGGGCCCATTGCATAAACAAGTGCGTTGTGTAACAGTTTTAGGATGACACTTGATATGTAGTCTGGATACTTGTCCCTGCCCAGCTCTCATGTTGAACTGTAATCCTCAGTACCGGAGGTGGGGACTGATGGGAGGTGTTTGGATCATGGGGGCAGATACCTTATGAATGGCTTGGGCCAACCCCGTTGGTGATAGTGAGCTCTCACTCTAAGTTCATGGGAGATCTGTTGGTTTAAAAGTGTGTGGTAACTCCCCACTGCCTTGCTCATGCTTCTGCCATGGGACATGCAAGCTCCCACTTCTTCTGCCTTGAATGAAAGCTTTCTGAGGCTTCACCAGAAGCTATGTTTCCTACACAACCTGCAGGACCATGAGCCAATTAAACCTCTTTTCTTTATAAATTACCCAGTCTCAGGTTTTTCTTTATAGCAATGTGAGAATGGCCTAATACACTTAAGAAAATAATACCCTAAAAATGAATTTCACTTTTTCAAGGCATTTGAACATGCGCTATTCCATTTCATGCTTTTCCACAATTATATGAATTCAAGATGGTATGAAAAGAAACAGGGAATTGTCTTGAATAGTTAAGTGCTTCATCCAAGTCTCTGCCAAGAGACTTCATATCCTTGTACCTTCTGGTGGCCACAATTGCTAAGACACCACCAAATGAATGTAGGACTCCTCTCACTTAAGAACAGCTTTTCAGAGTAAGAAAAGAGATGCTATATTTGATGTACATCTCTGCTCTGATAAGTACACTGATTCAAAAAATGATTCAGTTTTTTAAAATGTGCCCATCAGAATTCAAAGTTTATGACATAGCTAAGGTTCTTAGCCTTAGTTCATTAATGACATTTTTGTTGATAGGTGTAATTCAGACAATAACACGATATTAATGTAATCCTTGTCATTCATTCCAGTGGCAACTTTCTCTGTGTAACATCCTTTGCACTGAAACTAGTTTATGCTCCTGGCACAGCATCTTTAAAGTAGAAAATTTATTACATAAACATTTCCAGAAAATTCAATTAGCACCACCAATACAAAAAAAAATCACACTAGCTTATGTGAGTTGATACTGGTCTGATTTATATGGCAAAACTGTCTGACTCTTGCCTCATAATCTAAAATTTCATAGTAGGAACACTGTAAAGTTATCTGATTTGCGGTACATTTGAGGAAGGGTAATCTCCTCTTATGCCATCATTCTCCTAAATGCCCAGAAATTTTACTCAAGGTCAGTGGAGCACTGAATGCTCTGTGAGTGACTGATGCTCAGGCTTGCCTGCCGTTCTTTTATAGGATCTCTGTGGGCCAGAAAATCATGAAAATATAGTTCTACAAAAAAATAAATTCCTCCAACACTGAATTCTCTTTCCAATAATACAATTTCATGGGGAGAAAATGTAAGAAAATGAGTGATTATGTTCCAATTTCATTTTAAAAATACAGTGATAGTGCTACATTGTTAAACTAATCTCATTTCTAGAACATACACGTAAGGACAAAAATATCAAGTTAACAAATTGTTTTTATCTTATAACCTTCCATTATGACAAAAGCAACAAAAACTCGACTGCTTTCTCTAGTAAGAGAACATGGATAGTGCTAGCGTTGATACAGGGGTCTATCCATTCTAAAATGTCAAAACACAGAAATAGTGAAGAGAAGGCAGCCTGAGTAGATGAAAACGATAAAAACTTTCTCATATTGACACAACATTCCTTTGTTCAGCTGAAATCAGTGCTTTTGAAAACCCGCTTGGCTGACAGCCCTGAGCCTGGGGCATTCTCCATTTCCTTTACAAATTAAGTCAGTTATTTCAACTCTGCCCCTTGCCCCAGGCCTGCACTTCCCTTTTACAGAACCTCACTCCTACTGACTTCAGGGCACAAGTTCATCCTTCTCTAACTCTTGCTTTTCACACTAAAGTTCATACACCTGAAAGGAAAACCTATAAATAAGCTCTCAGGACAAATGAAAATCCATCAATGCGAAGGTCAGTGAGAGCTTTCAATGATACAAGGGCACATTCATTCAATTATTCATTCATTCATTTGCCAGCACCCACTCTGCAGCAGGCCCAATGCTAGGCCTGGAGACACGCATAATAATAAAATAAGACTCAGTCCCTTGTCTCAGAGGTGTTTACAATCCGCTCAGGGTAACTAACATAAATTAAAGTTAGGATGCAAGTGCTAAAAGTAGTATAAATAAAATGCTATGGGGGACCCAAGAATGACCCTTGCACTAAAGTCTCTTTGCCTCTGGGTCCTCTTATTTTTCAGGGTCTAACATCACCAGGCAGCAGCTGAAAGGAAAGAAAGACAATGCTAGCAGTAGCAGCAGCCTCAGCAGTGCTCATCACACTGAGTGGGAACTGGGGAGGGGTGGAGCTCACAAGACCTATTACCCAGCTTCTTACATTTTGATAAAGGGAAGAAACTTCCCTCCACTTCCCACAGGGGAACATAGGAGGGAATGCTGTCCATAAGATATTCACAGCAACCTCTATCAAAGTTTCAGCCATTTCCCACTTTTACTCCAAAAGTGATCATATTCTGCAATCCAAAAATTGGGACACGTGATCTGACAAATAAGTTTTTTTCAAATAAAAAAATATATTTTTATAAAGATCTAAAGACGGAATCACATATGGCTATATACTCAACATTTGTTGAATCATTATTAAGTAGGGAATGGTCCATAAAGCCTATCATGTGGGTTGGGATAGACAGTAACATGTATCCATGTCTTTGCTTCCACCACGCCCAAACTGCATTGATGCTGATGCTACAAACAGCCAATGGAAAGGATTGTTTTTTCCCAATTCCTGAGAAAAGAAACTCAACAATATGCCCTTACAACACACACCTGTGGTATTCTAATCTCATTCCTTCCAGGGAGAAGAAAAAGAAAAAAAAAAAAAACTCTGAAAAGTTATAACACCTCATTTATCCCAAACTTACAGGCATCAGACACACATCTATGAGCAAGCATGCAAGCAGGATGTGCCAATAGCATCCCCCACTAAGGACATGTACTAAACCTTATGAACATGATGATATCAATCAGGACATTTAGAACTTCAAGGATCCTATTAATTCTTATTTTGCATACAAGTGTAGTCACTTTGCTTTTCTGGTTTAATGACTCATCACAGATTAGAAACCAGGAATTTTAAAAGGGGTAGAGAGAAGAACTATTGAAGTTAGGCATACAAAGAGTTCTGGCACACTATAAATATTTGTTCTATAAACCAAAAAGGATCTGAGGCATGTCTCAATCAGTTTAGAAGTTTATTTTGCCAAGGTTAAGAGCCGGCCCACGATAGAGCCTCAGGAGGTCCTGAGAATATGTGCACAAGGTGTGGCTGAGTTATAGCTTGCTTTTATACATTTTAGGGAGACAGAAGTTACAGGTAAAGACATACATCAACATACGTAAGCTATCACTGGTTTGCCCATCTCCAAATGGGCAGGTTGGGAGGGGTGCTTCCAGGTCATGTAAATTCAAAGATTTATTGACTGGCAATTGTTGAAAGAGTTGAAGGCAGCCTGAGTTAAGATAGGGGGGATTGTGGAAGCCAAGGTTCTTGTTATATAGACAAAGCCTCCCTGTAGAAGGCTTCAGAGAGAATAGATGGTGACTGTCTCTTATTAGACCTTAAAAGGCGTCAGACTCTGGAAAAAAACTAGTAATGGAAGAAGAGTTCTACAGAATGCAAATTCCCCCCACAAGAAACAGTTTTGCAGGGCCATTTCAAAATATGTCAAAGAAATATATTGTGGGGTAAAATACTTTTATTTCTTTCAGGACCTGCTGTGTTATGTGGTACTATACCAGAGTCAGGTTGGAATTTGGTATCTTATTGCTACAAAAAGTCTGTTTTGTCAGTCATAAGAGTTCTGTTTTCATGTGAATGCTGATCAATTGCGTCTAAACTCCAAAGAAAGAAGAGTATAAACAGGCATGTCCTGGTGCCGCCTTCGCATCATGGCTGGAACTAGATCTTCAGGTTTCTTTGGGACCCCTTTGGCCAAGAGGAAGATCCATTCTTTTGGCTAGGGGTGCCTAGAATTTTATTTTGGGTTTACAGTTCCATGAACGAACGAATGGGAAAACAAGTCACATCAAATAGACTTGCAATAAAAAGACAATATTTTAAAGTCTGTTCAAAAGACATCCAGGACCATTCATAGCCTTTAAAATTTTCTATACAGATCAGTTATGCTTACTACTATTTGCCAATTCTAATGATACTCACCATTAAGAAACTCACATTTTATTCAGCATATTATGCTTAAGGAGCCATAAACATGAAAACTACACGTTCAAGGTTTTTCACTACAAAATAGTTTTCACAAAAAGCTTCTGAAGTGGCAAGCTTCAGTTTTTGTAAAATTTGTTAACATGGGCACTCCATTCCCAAACAATGCAAGATAAATAGAGTGTTTATTTTGCCTCGAAAAGTGCATTATTTATAGAGGTATGTTATACTCTTTTAAAATAAACCCACTTAAGATGAAGAGAAAGCCCTTGTCTTTAACCATCCAGACTGAGATCTATACTGATTGAGCTTTCTGTATAATTACTCACCTGTACATTTCACACTGTGTAGATACAATCTAGGGCCTACTGTAGGAATTGCAAGCAATTTGGGGATTTTGCAAGAATGTCATTTTGGAAGATGGATGCATTTCTGATTCAACAATGGTTATTAATCTAGTAGCCTAGGAAAAAATAAACAGGCATCTAAAAACTTCTAAAATTGGTTTGCAGAGGTCTAGAATATGCAGTTTCCCAAACCATTCACATATTTGGGTAATTCCAAATAATTTATCTGCAGCTTTTATCTTGTAAAGTATCTCAAAAGAGAGCAGGCAAACCACGTAAGCTGGAAGGGGTGGGGGGGCTGGGAGGGAGGAGTCAGACCAAATTGCTGAAAGTCATATTCAATATTATTGGTAGAAAGTTCTCTTTACCTGATATTTACTCTTGGAATACTTTCCTTTTAATCATGTATGCAATACTATAAGTATCTACCTCTATTCAAAAACGATAAAAACATTGATCAAAGTTTATTGTGAAACTACAAAAATTTATGTTGAATCATCTTTATTCATCATAATAGCTCCTAGCACATAAAACTATTCAATAATTCACAAATTTTTGTTGAATGAATAACTGAATGACACTTGCATGTCTCAATGACACTATGGCAAATGGTATCTTTTTAACCTTAATTATAGCTACAGTGCACTAATGACACAGCATCATTGTCAAGAGCTCAGCACCCTCACCACCTCCAGCACCAAAGCACTTTTAGGTCCCAGTGGCATGTTCTAGGTATTGCACAGGACAATTCAGAAGCATAATACAAGCCCTTCAGGGAAGTCCAAATTTAAAAAGCTCAAGCACTGGCAAAAATTTTAATTTAAAATTATTACTCTAGCAGTGCGAGGACAAAACTAGGTGGTTAGACTAATTTGTATTTTTTCAAGTCAGTTGCTATGGTTTCAAAAATTCATGTAGAAGAATCTCTCTGTTAAACACAGACAGAGAGAGACAGAAGAAGAAGAAGAAGGAGGAGGAGGAGAAGGAGGAGAAAGAGGAGAAGCAGCAAAATCATTTACATTGTTATTCAGTTCAGTGTAACTGACTTGGGTGGGCAATGAATAGACCACACTGCTGAGTTTTCAAGGTTGGTATCCAAATGCTCTCATTTGACAAGAGTTAAAAGGAACACATGTGTTTAAGATAAACCCTACCTTTGTTTTTAATATTTAGTGATATGATTTTGGTTGAAGTCTGGGAGGGTCACCATATCATCAGAAAACACAGAAGGCATATTGACAAGCATCTTATGAGACAAATAAGAAGTTAATCTGAGAGTTGAGAAAAATATAAATGAAAACAAAGGATTTTTAAGGTGAAGAAATTGATAAGAGATGAAGAATATAAATAAATATTTTAAAAGCAGCTTCAGAACATCCAAGAACAGTTCTTACTTTACTTGACTCATCAAGACCTGCTTAGGAAAGAAGATAGTAACTAACTCTTCTTTACCAAATAGACCAATGAATTATGATAGAAACTGATCAAGATAATACAAAGAAAGGAAGGGATAAAACTTAAGAGAGCATGTAACAAAGGTCAATACACAATGAAGTCATCTAGAAAGATAAAGAATATTGGCAACTCCCAAAAAACAGTACAGTCAGGGCCAACTGAGAGTCTTAGAAAAAGGAGGCATGTTTGGCTGTCCACAGCCTGGAGAAACGGTGAGTACCCACCATCACAGAGAGATGTGCAGTGCAGAATCTGGGAAACTAGGAAATCTCCCCAAACTAGAGCAAAATGTCAGACTAACGGCATTCAGCTCTGGCTGCACATTAGAATCACCAGGGGAACTTTTCAGAAATCGCAAATGCTCAAGCCTCACCTGGAGAGACTGATTCATTTTATTTAGGTTGGATCTGGGTTTAGAAACTATTTTAAAGTAGTAATTAGCAGAGACAGAATTTGAACTCATATCTATCTGACGCCAAATCCCAGGCTTTTTCTATTGTGCCACAATGTCTCCTTCTAGCCCCACCCAACCAAGCGGTATTGGAGGGGTGGAGTTGCCTGTGCTGTAGTTTCTCCTCTGACATACTCTCAGGTGCTCAAGCTTAGCTGTCTGAGATGAAAGCAGAGGCAGTCGCTGTAAAAGCAGACGGTCAAGACCTGAGTCTGTTTTCTCCCTGAATGATTTTCCAGTTTTTCTCTGCAAGGTAGAGTTCATGATTCATCCTCTTTTAGGCTAGAAGAAAACTGCAGAAGCCTGAAGTCCAAAGAATGGAGCCCCAGAATACATACAAACAGGCCAGTGTTGCTGGCCCAGGGGAGGGAGGAAGATGCACAGGGCAAAAGAAGTAAAAGGGACAAAGGAGCCTGGGGACCTCCCAGAACCCATAGGGATGGGTGCCCTGAGGCATTGAGAAGAGTGATTATGAGGCAGAGCTTCCCTGAAGGGCAACAGGCCCCCTGTGTAGTCACCTGAACAGAAACCCATCTATGTGCAGATTGGTTCATCATTGGTCCTCATGCACTGATAATTAATTCTGGTGAGGAATAATGAATGGCAAGATGAATGAAACCCAGCCACTCTCTGTGAGCAGGTGAATCCAGTTTCACTCTGAGCATCCTGACTGGGCCTCCTCCCTCCACACACACAGACCCTTCAAGTCATTGCCACCCTTGCCCCCTCTCCAGGTCCCTTTGTTCTACCCACCTCAGCCCTTACAAGAACAGACCAAGTGTACACCTTCCAACTCACACCTCCACACACAAATAGGAAATCTGTCCCAGTTAAGCCTCATTTCTGCACATGACAGATTAAAATAAACAAAACACCAATCTTCTAAGTGGAAACATGGATATTTCAAAACACTGAGCAGCTAGCTACCTAAGCTGTTCACCCAAAGCACAAGGTAAATATCCCACAGTAAAGCAAAAGTGATCTGAGCTCTGGCTACCCTAAAGCTTTGGAAACAAGGTCCTAACAAACACACTCTTTGAGCAAAACACTAAAAGGCAACGATGGTGAGCAAGCAGAGATGGCAGCAAGAGGGAAGCCCCTGACTGGAGGGACCTGTTCACCAACACTATCTTCACCCTAGGGTCAAGTCCATTAGCCCTAGAACCAGCTAATCTTCCTGCAGAAGATATAAGCACAAACTCCAATGGTGCGAGACCCTCAGAAGTTGTACTAGATGATGACAGAAATCTTTTTGCCAAAGCCACAGAAGTTTCTTTGGACAGTCTAGAAAGGGAACCTACCCTCTCCTTGTAACCTTCTCCTACAATCACCCTATCACCCCTACTACAGTCATTGCTTCCAGAATTGAATCAAAGCGTGTGTCAACTCCTGTGTTCTTTGACAGATCCAGGGAGGGGGTACAGAATAATGTTTGTACTCTAAATTAATATGGCAATAACAAGTATTTAGTTATCCTGCCAACATCCCCTTCCCGTTAGTTATTCCTAATTGAGTCCTTTCAGACATTTTAGGAACTGAACATTGGACTAAAGGAGTCAGGGAATCTGGCTTCTAATTTTATCTCTACTGTTCTTTAATCCAGTGGCCTGGGCACATCCCTTACCTTCTTAAGACAAAGAGTTTGTCACTTGTGATAGTATGACAAGAACGTGAGCCCCTCAGCGTCCCTATGCTGGTCAAACAAGATAACATATGAAAGTCTTTTGAAAACTGTTAATCCTAACAAAGTGGCATTTTGAGTTACTTTATTTGATTCAATTATGCAATAAATACTGTAGGGATATTTTGAAGCAAAAGATGCACAAAACAAAGGATAATACTTTCAACAACACTATAAATGAGATATCATTCTGTGAAACAGGTACCTACTCACGTGAATATATGGAGGGAGGGAGGAAATCTTTCTTTCTGGGTTTTCTTTTTGCATTCGCCTCTAAAGACAGTCACTAAATGTCTTCCTAAGAGCAGCATGGGGAAACCTCAGGAATAAGGGCTCAGTGTGCTCCATAGGTTCCGGAGTTTGTGGAGGCCTTGTTTCAAAGCTCAGGGCAGAAATCATAAGCTGTATCAAGTACTCTGTTTTGTGTCCATCTGAATCATGAATTCTTCTAAAGCTCTCCAGGAAAAGTATCAGTTTCAGGGTCACTAGCTCCCATATTATGCCCCTAAACTGCCTTTTATCATCACTCAACTACTTCATGCTGCCCTTAGTTACCCCAAAGAAGGGTGGATTTTAAAACTTAGGACCCTCAGTAATCTATGAACCTGGCAGGATGTTGTTGAAGCTATTTGAATTCCCAGAAGAAATATACCCGAGAGATGTCATGAATTTAAACTAATCCAAGGAGTATTAAAATGGTTGTGTGCTGCCCTTTGTCTCACAGGTTATAACTGACGCTGTACAAGCAAGTGGGAATGAAAAACATGAGAAAAATCTAAGACAATAACTGCAGACCATTCTTCTTGGAAGTTATTCATTTCAAGAAGCAGGTGATAGTTACTTTCTAGAGATGGTAATAAGAAAATATAGTCTTGCCTGGATTAAATCTATCTCGATGGTTGATTGCTATCCTTGGGACACGTTCCAATGAGAAAAGCAAACAAAATCTATATTGTCTTCATATAAATTTCATCCAGTCGAGCTGATCCACATATATGATAACAAGATTTCTTCATTCACCAAGGGAAATATTTTTCTGCTGATAAGCCAAAGAATCTTGTTTCTATCACTAAGATCCTTTTTAAAAATACTACCACATGGGCTACTAGAGGAGCAGGTGTCAATAACACTTAAAAATATAGATGGCTATGACTAGTGGAGTGTGAATGGCTGTAGCTGCTGAGGTGAGCCCAGCCTAGGACCACAGGAGAAAGGAACCCTGGAAATTTTCTATGCCGGATAGCATGCAAATTCCCCATACTAGGGGTACCTCCTGGTTAGGCCATCCCCCAAGAAGACCTTGTCCTTCGGCAGTTTGGAAACCTTTGAGCCTCAGGGTACAGGGTGCATGTGTAAGAGCTATAAATGCAGAACAAGTGCCACAGGATTAGTTCATGTAAGATGATAATTAAGAGCCACATGCCTATCACATAGGACCAACTTCAAAAGGATATGTGAGGTATAGCCCAGGGAGGCTCAGAACACATGAGATTTGCCCTTGTCCTGCAGTCACTGCTCACCAGACACCTGGGGGCCACTAGCCTGGCATGGCCACTCCAGAGAATTGGTTCTAGTGGAAGTTTTGTTCAATAAAATGATATCCTGATTGTCGATCAATATTCTATTTTTTATGCAATAATCAAGCAGATTTATTTTGTATTGCCCATGGTAGTATACCCAGAGGTTTTAGAGTCCTCATTTTCTTCCAACCTAACATTGTTACTCAAAGATTAAGGTGGAAGCAAGTTCACCAACAGTAGTCCCATAAATGTCAATGATCAGGAGTATAAACCCATGAACAATGACTAATTCTTCAAAGGTATCTAATTCATTCTCCCCAAATTTCTGTATACTAAGGGTTCTTCTTTTCAGAGGCATGTGAATGAGGATCTCCTGCCAAGGAATCTAAAACTCTATATTTTATTGGATTCGGATCAGAATTTCAGATACTGGGATCAAAACCAATTAGAAGAATTTGTTGAACCCCCACCAATGAAAAAACAGCCCGTTCAGAACTATGGCAGAATCTTTAAAATATAATTTCTTAAACATATTAATAGCTAGATTTTAAAAAATAAAGAATCTCATCAGGCAAACACCAAGTAAGACAAAATTCATATTTGTTGACGCCCCTAGTCTTCACAAGTGACTTCAATCCCAGTCCAACTGTGGGCAAGCAGAGCTCTCCAGCAGAAGCTGCCCACACCATTCTCAGTAAAATTATCTGCCCTCCTGGCCCAAGACCAACAGCCTCCCCTCGACTAAAATGAACTCCTTTTCACCTTGTCATTAAACTTTCACTTAGCCCAAACCCCACGTTTCAAATCACCAGCACAAGACACAACCTCGATCACACTTGAGTTCTTTCAGGGTCGTCCTCATCCTACTATGCTCTGTCTGGTTTTCCCTCCTGGTTACATTCGCACTAGAGCACTCACCTGGGCCAAGGTTAATAAATATACTGCGTGTGGTTCAACACCCTCACTCCTGAGCACAGAACGGACATTGTCCACCATTCTGGACTCTTCCTCAAAGAGCCTGGATGATACTTCAAGGTCCTCCCCCAGGCTGCCATTCAAGGCAGCTCTCCTGAGGGTGGGCAGGTGAGAGAGATGATCGGTTAGTAATTGGCCCACCAGTGGATCTTGCACCTCACCTAACCAACATCTGCCATTCTCCACCCTTCTCTGGCACAAAATGCAATTCAACATGAGCCTGATAGGTGTTCTGTTCCCGCATGGGTTAAATACAGGCCGACAGCCTTACAACTTTTTGGTCTTACAAACTGAAAGAATTTTAAAACACCATATATCCCCTTAAACTTTATGAAGTTGAAATCTATATTCTTACTTTGCATAAGTTTAAATGGTTTTAAGAACATATATTTCCAGCATCTTGTAAACATCGACAACTAAAAATTACATTTTTAGTTTAACCAGTGAAGTCTAAATACCACAATGTAGCCATGATATCTAAAAACTGTAATGATTAAATAATCACCATCATCTAATTAAAAAATACAGGAACAAGCTCCTTAACATTTTTGAAGAAACTTTTAATTTTAGAATAATTTTAGATTTACAGAAAAATTGCAAAGAAAATACAGAGTTCTTTCCCCTGCTCTTTTCCTGGTGTTTTTCTTCCTTGCCTGGTTTTAACTAGGGATTTTATATAATCCCATTTTACTTTATCATATTGATTATAATTCTTTTTAAAAATTTTCGTGGTGTCCCTAGAATGTAGTCCATCTAAATTGAAATCTATGTCAAATAACATTGTACCCACAACACATGTGCTCCAAGGACCTTATAACAGAGTATTCCCAATAAACTGCTCTCATCCCATAGGACATTGCTGTCATTCATTTCACTTATTCATATGCTATGATAACCCAAAACATTGATATAATTATTGCCTTAAAAAGTTCTTTTCAATCAATTAAAAAATAAGAAAAAAGATTTTATTTTATACTCATTTATTTCTTCTCTGATGTTCTTTCTTCTTTAAATAGATCTGAGTCTCCAACCTGTATCATTGTTCTCCTGGCTTTTAACATCTCTTGAAAAAAAAGTCTTCTAGAGATGGATTCCCTCAGTTTTTCTTTGTCCGAAGAAGCCTTTATTTCTCCTTCATTTATGAAGGATAATTTCACTAAATAAAAATTCTAGATGGGTAATTTCTTTTTCTTTCAATACTTCAAGTATTTCATTCTACTCTCTTCTCACTCACATGGCTTCTGATGAGAAGTCTGATGTAATTCTTATCCACGTTCCTCTGTAAGGAAGATTGAATATGACAAGCCTAAATGGTGGTGGATTTTTTGGCATTTATCCTACTTGGCACTCTCTGAGCTTCCCAGATCTATAGTTTCATATATGTCATTAGTTTTAAAACGTTCTCAGCTATTATTACTTCAAATATTTCTTCTACTCCATTATCTTTCCTCTCCTTCAGAATTCCAATATTGCTTATGTTACATCTTTTGAAATAGTCTCACAGTTCTAGGGTGTTTTGTTCCATTTTTTTCCATTCTTTTTCTTTTTCCTTTGCATTTCAGTTTGGGAAGATTCTATTGATCCATTTTAAGTTTACTGATTCTTTCCTTGGATAGTTGATTTCACTTTGAACTCCAAAGACATTCTTCATTTTTCTTACTGTATTCTTTATTTCTAGCATCTGCTTTTGATTCTTTCTCCTTTCCATCTCTCTGCTTACATTGCCCATCTATTATTGCATGCTGTCTACTTTTTCCACTAGAGCTCTTAACATATCATAGTTATTTTTTTACTCCCTATCTGAAGATCCCAACATCTGTGTCATATTTGAGTTTGGGTCTAATGATTGTTTTGTTTCTTTATGTTGGGGAAAAGCTGAGTGTTGGGAAAAAAGCCGAGGCAGGGCTTGCATCTCTGACATAATATAAAAGAGTCTTGGAACATGTTGGGGGTCCAGGGTCTAAAACCCCTCATGGCCTTTGGAACACCAAGCTCTGTGCCAAGGGATGGAAGGCTGCCCTGCCACACCATATTCTAAGCCCAGGGCATAAAACCCCTCATGGCTTGGATGGAATCCAGGGCTCAGGATATAAAATCCCTCATGGCCTCTGGAATGTGTCTAGACTTACTGGCTCCTTGCTTCTAGCATTCCCAGGCTTATAAAATGATTGTAACTTAAACTAGAAGAACATGTTCCCCATTATCTCAAGTAGTAGAATATGTTCCATAGGCTTCAAAGGAAATGCTAAACCATCACAGCTATAGCTCATGCACTTGATGCACCACTTCCTTTCAACCCTCACATCCTCACCACCTGCTTCTTTGTTGGATTACCAATAAATAGCATGGGCTCCCAGAGCTCGGGGCCTTGGCAGCCTCCATACTAGTGTTGGCTCCCTGGTCCCACTTTATGCACTCTTAAACTTGTCTTTTCTCATTCCTTTGACTCCACTGGACTTCGTCGCCCCCATGGCCTGGTGTTGGGTCCAGCTGCCCCAACATCTTTAAAGTGTGTGTGTGATTTTTTTCCTTGCTATTTGGCATGTCCTATCATTTTCTGTTGAAGGCAGAACATACTGTATCAGGCAGGAGGAACTGAAGTAAATGAGCCTTCAGTGTGTGTGAGGATTTATAGTAATCTGGCTAGGAGTTGAGCTATATAATTGTTGCGTAGCTACAGATGCCAGCGGTCTGAAATTCCTCTGGTGGTCTTTGTTTTTGTCTCACTTCTTGACTTTGGGCTTCCTTAAGTATCTCCTCTTCAGACATGGTCTGTGTCTTGCAGCAATTTCAGCCATAATCCACTGTTATAATAATGGAGCCGTGTTGGTGTGATGATAAGGTGTGCAGGAGGTGGAGTATTCTATATTCTTCCAATCAAAGAATGGATTGGGTACAAAGACTGAATATGAGACCCATCTGTAGCTTGGAGAGTAATCCGCTTTACTCAAAGTCTACTGACTTAAATGTTAATCTCATCTAAAAATACCTTCATGGCAACATCTAAATAATGTTTGACCAAATGTCTGGGTACTCTAGCCTAGACAAGTTTACACATAACCATCATAGCATGTGTTCATGTTATATTTGACTGAGTCATGATTTATCTCTATAAAAATTAACATTTAAAAACCAGCAGGCCTTTGGGGCCAAGTTAGGCTGGGTCTGTTTTATTTCCAAAGGCTGGCTATGCCCCTCCAAAGCCAGCCAGGCCTTCATTATAGGAGCAGCCCCCATCATTCACTGCTGCTAAGCAAAGAACCCCAAGTATTATTTTACAGAGCAGCATCGTGAACTTCACGTATGTATGGTCACCAACAGCAAATATTTTCATAGTTCCTGTACCAAAGAAGCTTTTACAAAATTAATTCAGCAGTCACTCAAAATATTGATTGAAGATCTATTGGACTCAAGTCATTGTAGGAGACACAAGGTCATAAATACCTCAAGGAGCTTAAAACTAGTTGCAGAAACAAGATACAGTGCATCAGTTCAACATAGATTTTTAAGGAGAGGAGTTCAAGTTCTGATACTAGGCAGATTTATCTAGAGAAGTCCACTCTAGCTATATTACTAAAGAAAATGCAGTAAGATGCGCAGGTGATGGTGGTAAAATCTGACAGATGGCAAGAGATTTACCTCTATTTTTAGGATTACAACAAATTTCGAGAGCCTAAACCCAATTCTAACCAGGTCAGCCATGAGGTCCTGTTAGATGGTGCTGGTTATTCCCCTTGTACAGCACCTAAAACACTGCTAGTCCTCAATCACAGCTTCTCTCTGGAACTTTTAAGCAACTCCGCTCACCAAGCAACAACTTGACATCTTTTCAAACACTTACTTTATAAAAATGCATTCCAATTTCTCTAGAGATAGCCATTACACTGACTCGTGAGAGTTCTTGCCTTATCAATAGAGTTATGTGTACTTTGGACTTGACTAACAGAAACTCTTTTATGTGGTAAACATAGACATCTCAGCTGGTTGGCAACCAGGAAAAGGAGCTGTAAATGATAAATTGCACAGGTATATAGTTCAGCTTCCCTTTAATACAACAGTTTACACATTGGCTGAAGCAAGTATTATCTGAAGCTTAAAAAAACAGTTATTTTATAGTTGAATTTCATTTTATTGATCTCATTTGGAAAGGATTCACATTTTTATACTCACTTAGCTTCATGAAGGTTATGAAACAGTAGAGTACCAAGAGAAGGTATTCAAAATGACCACTTTTTGATATCTTCTCCGGGCCCTTTTCTTCCTCCCAACTTTCTTAATTGTCCCTGTCATTGATGTTTCCATCTTACTTATCTTTTTGCGGAGATGGGAGTTGTTTTCTAGGGGAAAAGATTTTTGGTGTTGGTTTTGGGTGTTTTTTTTTCCATCATCCTAATACCTAGTACTCTTTCCCCATTATCCAGATGACAGATGTTTTGTTAAAGTGATAGATTATAGTTTAACAGTAATCACAAATCTGGCAACCAAGATCCACAACAAGCCCCAAACTGGGGCACAGCAAAAAGAAAGCTTTCTAAAGGCAGTGAACTAAAAGTTGTGCAGTTTGCTGGAGAGTCCCTAATCTTACAGTAATTCTAACTTTATATAACAGACTGATTTACCACTCCTGAGCATATTAGAAATGGCAAACTTTAGGGGTGGGGGTGAGGCTGACACACTGTCTCCAGTGAGAGACTATATTGGCCAGGGGAAAATCTACAATGAGCAAACAATTTTCTCCACAAATGATGTCTGGGGTCTTTTAGACTGATGAAAATATGCAACACATTTTTAGTCCAATATGTTATCTAGTTGGGGCTAAAAAAACATGACTGCCAGCTGGGCACAGTGCCTCATGCCTGTAATCCCAGCATTTTGGGAGGCCAAGGTGGGCAAATCACCTGAGGTCAGGAGTTCAAGATCAGCCTGGCTAACATGGTGAAACCTCATTTCTACTAAAAATACAAAAAATTAGCCAGACATGGTGGTGCACACCTGTAATCCCAGCTACTCGGGAGGGTGAGGCAGGAGAATCACTTGAACCTGGGAGGTGAAGGTTGCCGTGAGCCAAGATCCTGCCATTGCACTCCAGTTTGGGCAACAAGAGTGAAACTCCATCTCACAAAAAATAAAATAAAATAAAAAAATAAATGACTGCCACTTTTCCTCTGTTCTTAGATATATGTTTTCACTTTTTATTTCTAAAATTGAAGTCAATCAGAATTGATGTGTTCCTTTCATGTAATAGTGTGTCTTAAGGAAGTCAGTAATGGTAGATTTTATAATCAAATAGAAGAAATGAAGTAATTAATATGCAGAAATAAATTGAATTAGATTCACTGTCCTCTGGATTGAGGACTTTCAAATGTTTTACATAAAATTTCACCCAAAATAAAGCATTTTTATTTCTGAATTTGACATAATAGGGTAATCTGGAAAATTAGTTATGTAGAGTGCTACATTCCCTGAAGATGCCTGATAAATGAACTGATACTTAGGCAGATGGAGCTCCCGAAAAAAGAAGCCAACTGTTATCATAAACAGTTGCTAGTTTACTTTCTTCGTAGATTTTCTTTTTTTCTGATTAGCTGGTTTTCTCATTTTCCTGCTTCTTCAAAGACCTGCTACAGTGAAGTTTAGAGACTTTAGATACTTACTTGCAAGTATAATTTTTCAGATTTCACAGAAGCACATATCTTTCTATTCTTACTTAATAAAGAAAAGTTATAGGCTTGAGCAGACACTGTTTTTGGCCATTTCTCTTGCTTTATTTTGGTAACAGTTAATTAGCATAGTCCTCAAGCTATCCCTCCACAAGTTATCCCATTTGAATATTTATCCCATTTGAATATTTATCAAAACTCTTTATGTGGCAGGCACTGTGCTCAGTGGGCACTGTGTGTAAAGATAAAGAAGATGCAAGCTCTACTCCCAATGGGCTTATGAGGGTGTTGACATGAAAAGCAGAAGTCTTAGGAAGGACTCACCAACAAGCAATATAATCCTGTGAAACACACTCTTACAGCCCACCCCAATATCAACCAAATGAGTACACCTCCAAAGACCATCTCGATTTCAATAAACTGAAGCATACATACTCTCATGGCACTCCAATTTCCAAGACATCCTCAAAAGTATGCAGAGTAGGACAGAACTAAAATAGTTACTGCCACAACGCTACCCACTTATCAGGTACGGGATCTCTGACAGAGGTTTTCAGTATGTGTGAGTGTGAGTTTAAGTGTATGTTCTTTCTTGACTCCACTTCCTTTCTCTTAGTCATTATATGTCTGAAGGAGAGTTACAGCAATAAACTTGAATCCACTCATTAATTTAAGTAAACCGTTCACAATCTTTATTTTTTTAGAAGTAAAAAATGACTTGTGACATCTCACAAGACCAATGCACAGTGGACATTACCCAGAGAATTTAGTATAAATTCTACATATGAAATCAAAATAAGATTATTTTATCTTTCTTTTTATTATTATTATTATACTTTAAGTTTTAGGGTACATGTGTACAATGTGCAGGTTTGTCACATATGTATACATGTGCCATGCTGGTGTGCTGCACCCATTAACTCGTCATTTAGCATTAGGTATATCTCCTAATGCTATCCCTCCCCCCTCCCCCCACCCCACAACAGTCCCCAGAGTGTGATGTTCCCCTTCCTGTGTCCATGTGTTCTCATTGTTCAATTCCCATCTATGAGTGAGAACATGCGGTGTTTGGTTTTTTGTCCTTGCGATAGTTTACTGAGAATGATGATTTCCAATTTCATCCATGTCCCTACAAAGGACATGAACTCATCATTTTTTATGGCTGCATAGTATTCCATGGTGTATATGTGCCACATTTTCTTAATCTAGTCTATCATTGTTGGACATTTGGGTTGGTTCCAAGTCTTTGCTATTGTGAACAGCACCGCAATAAACATACGTGTGCATGTGTCTTTATAGCAGCATGATTTATAGTCCTTTGGGTATATACCCAGTAATGGGATGGCTGGGTCAAATGGTATTTCTAGTTCTAGATCACTGAGGAATCGCTACACTGACTTCCACAATGGTTGAACTAGTTTACAGTCCCACCAACAGTATAAAAGTGTTCCTATTTCTCCGCATCCTCTCCAGCACCTGTTGTTTCCTGACTTTTTAATGATTGCCATTCTAACTGGTGTGAGATGGTATCTCATTGTGGTTTTGATTTGCATTTCTCTGATGGCCAGTGATGATGAGCATTTTTTCATGTGTTTTTTGGCTGCGTAAATGTCTTCTTTTGAGAAGTGTCTGTTCATGTCCTTCGCCCACTTTTTGATGGGGTTGTTTTTTTCTTGTAAATTTGTTTGAGTTCATTTTCGATTCTGGATATTAGCCCTTTGTCAGATGAGTAGATTGCGAAAATTTTCTCCCATTCTGTAGGTTGCGTGTTCACTCTGATGGTAGTTTCTTTTGCTGTGCAGAAGCTCTTTAGTTTAATTAGATCCCATTTGTCAATTTTGGCTTTTGTTGCCATTGCTTTTGGTGTTTTAGACATGAAGTCCTGGCCCCTGCCTATGTCCTGAATGGTAATGCCTAGGTTCTCTTCTAGGGTTTTGATGGTTTTAGGTCTAACGTTTAAGTCTTTAATCCATCTTGAATTAACTTTTGTATAAGGTGTAAGGAAGGGATCCAGTTTCAGCTTTCTACATATGGCTAGTCAGTTTTCCCAGCACCATTTATTAAATAGGGAATCATTTCCCCATTGCTTGTTTTTCTCAGGTTTGTCAAAGATCAGATAGTTGTAGATATGCGGCGTTATTTCTGAGGGCTCTGTTCTGTTCCATTGATCTATATCTCTGATTTGGTACCAGTATCATGCTGTTTTGGTTACTGTAGCCTTGTAGTATAGTTTGAAGTCAGGTAGTGTGATGCCTCCAGCTTTGTTCTTTTGGCTTAGGATTGACTTGGCGATGCTGGCTTTTTTTGGTTCCATATGAATTTTAAAGTAGTTTTTTCCAATTCTGTGAAGAAAGTCATTGGTAGCTTGATGGGGATGGCATTGAATCTATAAATTACCTTAGGCAGTATGGCCATTTTCACGATATTGATTCTTCCTACCCATGAGCATGGAATGTTCTTCCATTTGTTTGTATCCTCTTTTGTTTCACTGAGCAGTGGTTTGTAGTTCTCTTTGAAGAGGTCCTTCACGTCCCTTGTAAGTTGGGTTCCTAAGTACTTTATTCTCTTTGAAGCAATTGTGAATGGGAGTTTACTCATGATTTGGCTCTCAGTTTGTCTGTTATTGGTGTATAAGAATGTTTGTGATTTTCGTACATTGATTTTGTATCCTGCGACTTTGCGGAAGTTGCTTATCAGCTTAAGGAGACTTTGGGCTCAGACAATGGGGTTTTCTAGATATACTATCATGTTGTCTGCAAACAGCGACAATTTGACTTCCTCTTTTCCTAATTGAATACCCTTTATTTCCTTCTCCTGCCTAATTGCCCTGGCCAGAACTTCCAACACTATGTTGAATAGGAGTGGTGAGAGAGGGCATCCCTGTCTTGTGCCAGTTTTCAAAGGGAATGCTTCCAGTTTTTGCCCATTCAGTATGATATTGGCTGTGGGTTTGTCATAGATAGCTCTTATTATTTTGAGATACGTCCCATCAATGCCTAATTTATTGAGAGTTTTTAGCATGAAGCGTTGTTGAATTTTGTCAAAGGTCTTTTCTGGATCTGTTGAGATAATCATGTGGTTTTTGTCTTTGGTTCTGTTTATATGCTGGATTACATTTATTGATTTGCGTATGTTGAACCAGCCTTGCATCCCAGGGATGAAGCCCACTTGATCATGGTGGATAAGCTTTTTGATGTGCTGCTGGATTCTGTTTGCCAGTATTTTATTGAGGATTTTTGCATCAATGTTCATCAAGGATATTGGTCTAAAATTCTCTTTTTTGGTTGTGTCTCTGCCCGGCTTTGGTATCAGGATGACACTGGCCTCATAAAAAGAGTTAGGGAGGATTCCCTCTTTTTCTATTGATTGGAATAGTTTCAGAAGGAATGGTACCAGTTCCTCCTTGTACCTCTGGTAGAATTCGGCTGTGAATCCATCTGGTCCTGGACTCTTTTTGGTTGGTAAGCTATTGATTATTGCCACAATTTCAGATCCTCTTATTGGTCTATTCAGAGATTCAACTTCTTCCTGGTTTAGTCTTGGGAGAGTGTATGTGTCGAGGAATTTATCCATTTATTCTAGATTTTCTAGTTTATTTGCATAGAGGTGTTTATAGTATTCTCTGATGGTAGTTTGTATTTCTGTGGGATCGGTGGTGATATCCCCTTTATCATTTTTTATTGCATCTATTTGATTCTTCTCTCTTTTTTTCTTTATTAGTCTTGCTAGCGGTCTATCAATTTTGTTGATCCTTTCAAAAAACCAGCTCCTGGATTCATTAATTTTTTGAAGGGTTTTTTTGGTCTCTATTTCCTTCAGTTCTGCTCTGATTTTAGTTATTTCTTGCCTTCTGCTAGCTTTTGAATGTGTTTGCTCTTGCTTTTCTAGTTCTTTTAATTGTGATGTTAGGGTGTCAATTTTAGATCTTTCCTGCTTTCTCTTGTGGGCATTTAGTGCTATAAATTTCCCTCTACACACTGCTTTAAATGTGTCCCAGAGATTCTGGTATGTTGTGTCTTTGTTCTCGTTGGTTTCAAAGAACATCTTTATTTCTGCCTTCATTTCGTTATGTACCCAGTAGTCATTCAGGAGCAGGTTGTTTAGTTTCCACGTAGTTGAGCGGTTTTGAGTGAGTTTCTTAATCCTGAGTTCTAGTTTGATTGCACTGTGGTCTGAGAGACAGTTTGTTACAATTTCTGTTCTTTTACATTTGCTGAGGAGTGCTTTACTTCCAACTATGTGGTCAGTTTTGGAATAGGTGTGGTGTGGTGCTGAAAAAAATGTATATGCTGTTGATTCGGGGTGGAGAATTCTGTAGATGTCTATTAGGTCCACTTGTGCAGAGCTGAGTTCAATTCCTGGGTACCCTTGTTAACTTTCTGTCTCATTGATCTGTCTAATGTTGACAGTGGGGTGTTAAAGTCTCCCATTACTATTGTGTGGGAGTCTAAGTCTCTTTGTAGGTCACTAAGGACTTGCTTTATGAATCTGGGTGCTCTTGTATTGGGTGCATATATATTTAGGAGAGATAGCTCTTCTTGTTGAATTGATCTCTTTACCATTATGTAATGGCCTTCTTTGTCTCTTTTGATCTTTGTTGGTTTATAGTCTGTTTTATCAGAGACTAGGATTGCAACCCCTGCCTTTTTTTGTTGTCCATTTGCTTGGTAGATCTTCCTCCATCCTTTTATTTTGAGTCTATGTGTGTCTCTGCACGTGAGATGGGTTTCCTGAATACAGCACACTGATGGGTCTTGACTCTTTATCCAATTTGCCAGTCTGTGCCTTTTAATTGGAGCATTTAGTCCATTTACATTTAAAGTTAATATTGTTACGCGTGTATTCGATCCTGTCATTACGATGTTAGCTGGTTATTTTGGTTGTTAGTTGACGCAGTTTCTTCCTAGTCTCCATGGTCTTTACAATTTGGCATGATTTTGCAGTGGCTGGTACCGGTTGTGCCTTTCCATGTTTAATGCTTCCTTCAAGAGCTCTTTTAGGGCAGGCCTGGTGGTGACAAAATCTCTCAGCATTTGCTTGTCTGTAAAGTATTTTATTTCTCCTTCACTTATGAAGCTTAGTTTGGCTGGATATGAAATTCTGGGTTGAAAATTCTTTTCTATAAGAATGTCAAATATTGGCCCCCACTCTCTTCTGGCTTGTAGGGTTTCTGCCGAGAGATCCGCTGTTAGTCTGATGGGCTTCCCTTTGTGGGTAACCCGACCTTTCTCTCTGGCTGCCCTTAACATTTTTTCCTTCATTTCAACTTTGGTGAATCTGACAATTATGTGTCTTGGAGTTGCTCTTCTCGAGGAGTATCTTTGTGGCGTTCTCTGTATTTCCTGAATCTGCATGTTGGCCTGCCTTGCTAGATTGGGGAAGTTCTCCTGGATAATATCCTGCAGAGTGTTTTCCAACTTGGTTCCATTCTCCCCATCACTTTCAGGTACACCAATCAGACGTAGATTTGGTCTTTTCACATAGTCCCACATTTCTTGGAGGCTTTGCTCATTTCTTTTTATTCTTTTTTCTCTAAACTTCCCTTCTCACTTCATTTCATTGATTTCATCTTCCAGGGCTGATACCCTTTCTTCCATTTGATCACATCGGCTCCTGAGGCTTCTGCATTCTTCATGTAGTTCTCGAGCCTTGGCTTTCAGCTCCATCAGCTCCTTTAAGCACTTCTCTGTATTGGTTATTCTAGTTATACATTCGTCTAAAGTTTTTTCAAAGTTTTCAACTTCTTTGCCTTTGGTTTGAATTTCCTCCTGTAGCTCGGAGTAGTTTGATCGTCTGAAGCCTTCTTCTCTCAAATCGTCAAAGTCATTCTCCGTCCAGCTTTGTTCCATTGCTGGTGAGGAATTGCGTTCCTTTGGAGGCGGAGAGGCGCTCTGCTTTTTAGAGTTTCCAGTTTTTCTGCTCTGTTTTTTCCCCATCTTTGTGGTTTTATCTGCTTTTGGTCTTTGATGATGGTGATGTACAGATGTGTTTTTGGTGTGGATGTCCTTTCTGTTTGTTAGTTTTCCTTCTAACAGACAGGACCCTCAGCTGCAGGTCTGTAGGAGTTTGCTAGAGGTCCACTCCAGACCCTGTTTGCCTGGGTATCAGCAGTGGTGTCTGCAGAACCTTGGATTTTCGTGATCTGCGAATGCTGCTGTCTGATCGTTCCTTTGGAAGTTTTGTCTCAGGGGAGTACCCGGCCATGTGAGGTGTCAGTCTGCCCCTACTGGGTGGTGCCTCCCAGTTAGGCTGCTCGGGGCCAGGGGTCAGGGACCCACTTGAGGAGACAGTCTGCCCGTTCTCAGATGTCCAGCTGCGTGCTGGGAGAACCACTGCTCTCCTCAAAGCTGTCAGACAGGGACATTTAAGTCTGCAGAGGTTACCGCTGTCTTTTTGTTTGTCTGTGCCCTACCCCCAGAGGTGGAGCCTACAGAGGCAGGCAGGCCTCCTTGAGCTGTGGTGGGCTCCACCCAGTTTGTGCTTCCTGGCTGCTTTGTTTACCTAAGCGAGTCTGGGCAATGGGGGGCACCCCTCCCCCAGCCTCGCTGCCGCCTTGCAGTTTGATCTCAGACTGCTGTGCTAGCAATCAGCAAGACTCCGTGCGTGTAGGACCCTCCGAGCCAGGTGCGGGATATAATCTCCTAGGGCTCCGTTTCCTAAGCCCGTCGGAAAAGCGCAGTATTCGGGTGGGAGTGGCCTGATTTTCCAGGTGCCGTCTGTCACCCCTTTCCTTGACCAGGAAAGGGAACTTTCTGACCCCTTGCGCTTCCCAAGTGAGGCAATGCCTCACCCTGCTTCGGCTGGCGCACGGTGCGCTGCACCCACTGTCCTGCGCCCACTGTCTGGCACTCCCTAGTGAGGTGAACCCGGTACCTCAGTTGGAAATGCAGAAATCACCTGTCTTCTGCGTCGCTCACGCTGGGAGCTGTAGACCAGAGCTGTTCCTATTCGGCCATCTTGGCTCCTCCTCCCAAAATAAGATTTTAGCTTGAAATTCTATTAGAGAAGGTTAAATTTTCAATGTCTTCATTCACCAGGTACAGCATACCCTGAGTGTATGATATGTTTGTCTGCTGGGGCTGCCATGATAAAATACCATAGACTGGGTGGCTTAAACAACAGAACTCAATTTTCTCATAGTTCTGGAGGCGGGAAGTCCAACACCAAGGCATTTCTGGGTTGAGTTTCTCCTGATGCCTCTCTTCTTGGCTTGTAGATGGCCACCTTCTCACGGTGTCCTCAAATGGCCTTTTCTCTTGTGTGTACACATCCATTCCCAGTGCCTCTTCCTCTTCTTAAAAAGACACCAGTCCCATTCGATGAGGATCCTACCCTCATGACCTCATTTAACCTTAATTACTTATTCAAAGGCCTTATCTTCAAACATAGTCACATTGGGTGTTAGGGCTTCAACATATAAATTTTGTCCATATTTTTCAATTCAGTCCCTAATACATGGTAACCTCCAGGAGTATATCTATTATTCCTTTAAAATGAGAATCATCTGACCCAGAAATTATCTACAAATAGACTCAAAGAAGAGTAGGTTCCAAACCTATCACAGCATGCCTGGTAGTTCAGCCACTGGCTCCTGGCTTCGGCCCTCAGTGAAGCTGTCTTCCCCTCATCAAGGGGATTTCAAACTATCTACAGTTTCCTGTCAGTAGTTCTTGGTAGCTAAGTAGGTCCGAGCAATCAGGCAAAAGAGAGATGGTGAAGCTAGTTCTTGACTTGTAACAGTACAATTGCCAGGTTAACTTCCTGGCTGTGGGCATCACTTAGTGGTCCGGGATTTCTCCCTCAGAGACAACCATACATTGTCAGGGGCTTCCTGTATCCGGCATTCTCTAATGCATCTTCTCCATGGTGAAGATTTTTTGTTTTACTTAACATAACACCTGATCCCAAAGACAGCTACATCTCCCCTCAGTCTTGAAAGTCACCGCAGGGTAAACCTGGTGTGTGGGAGAACTGGGTTTCCCCCCTCCTTGAACACAGAACCTCAGCTTCTGTCCCTCTGCCTGCTGGAAAGGTTGGTGTGGATTTCAACTCTTACACCTCCTTCCCTCTTCCACAAGGAGATACCAGCTTACAGTTCCACTTGCCCCACCACTGTTATGAAATCCATAACAAATTTAGAATATTAAAATAAAAGCTACAAATTTGTGAGTGCTTACTGTGTACCAGGAACTGTACTAAGTACTTTCCTTACATTACTTCATAAATCCTCTCAATAAATGCCTGTAATTACAGAGGGGAAAATTGAGACTCAGTAATGTTAACATTACTCCCCCAGGATCATACATGTAATAAGTGGCAGGGTTAATATTCTAATTTCCAGTGCTCAAGCTTTATCTAATAGTCTATTCCCGCTTGCCTAAGTATAAATTCCCTACCCTCCTTAAGGTACAGGAATGTACCTACATTAGAGAACTACCTTTTTTTTTTCTTTTTGACAAGAGTCTTGCTCTGTTATTTGGGCTGACATGTAGTGGTGTAATCTCAGCTCACTGCAACCTCTGTCTCCTGGGTTCAAGCAATTCTCCTTCCTCAGCCTCCCAAGAAGCTAGGATTACAGGCATGAGCTACCATGCCCAGCTAATTTTTGTATTTTTAGTAGAGATGGGATTTCACCATGTTGCCCAGGCTGGTCTCGAACTCCTGGCCTCAAGCAATTCACCAGCCTCAGCCTCCCAAAGTACTGGTATTACAGGTGTGAGCCACTGCACCCAGTGAGAGTTACCCACTTTTAGCAAAACGTTACTCTATGAGGAGGAAGAGAGGTTTTGGATGCTGCTTAGTCCTGAATTGTGCACACTAGGTATTCCCAGTGGGCTACAGCCATGACTCTCTCTGCTTCAAGTTCCATATCTGGAAAATGGACTAATGATACCTGCTTGTCACATTGCAAGGGCCACGAAAATAGAAATGAGGTGCCACATGTGAATGGGGCTTGAGGAAAATCAATACAAATATAAATAAACTTATTTATATGAGTCAGACTTCAAAAAAGAATACCATCATACTGTCCTTCATAGTATCACCCTTCACAAGACAATGCCAGCCATCTAAGTTCCCTCCCCCCATCAGACTCCTCTAATACACTACATCTAGTATTGTTTAATTTTCTACATGCATCCATCTAGAAACATGGATGAGCCTGCAAGTACCTTGATTTGGGAGATTATGTTCATTATTCTTAATATTTCCTGTAGTGCCCTGCATGCTTTTCCACAGTAGGTGTTCAAAAAATATCATGTTGTTGGGTTGATAATAATTATATATAGCCAGAGAGCTGGCATTAACTGGTAGCCATTTAAAATAAGAGATTAAAGTTATTTCATAATTAACTGAATGTTCACTAATTGTATCTTTAACCAAACTACTTGAACGTGTTTGGGCCTACAAGGACACAGGTTTGCGATAGTGCTGATTCAATTAGTAACCCCAGCAGGTTCTACCCATAACTTGGCTTAATGGACTCCACCATTTATATCCTACTCATGCTCCACTCTGAAGGCAGAGGGGAAATCTTGGGAGAGAGGAGGGAGGCTTTGGATTCTTCAATCTCAAAGTAAATACAAAACATTTGCCTCCCTATGTAATTTGTCATGGACAGATCCTCAGCAAAATTACTGAAATTACAGGGAGCCACAAGTAGAAATTGATAACTGTCAGGGTGCTTGACAGCTCTATACAGGAACACCTTCGCTAGGAAGACTCTGCTTGCTGGATTTCCTCTATCAAATCAGATTTTGTTTTCACTTCAAATCATTCTCTCCAGAGAAAATATCTATTCATCCCACCAGGCACTTTGACACAGGAGCCCCATTCTGAGAGAAATGCATGTTGACAGCAGAATAGCAGTAGAAGCTGTGTCATAGGATCCCATCAAAAAGGCTCTTCGCAAGCCTCTGTTTTAAGATCCACATTAACTCAAGGCCTGTTCCATGGTCTCTTACATGAAAAAGTAAACCAGAAGAAGAAAGGAAAAAAGACAATAAGTCTTGTCCTAGTTAGTAAAATATTAAGAAAAAAAAAAAACAGTAGAAGTAGAGCTGGAGAAATAGAGTATCTTTGTTCCTTGGTCCATAATATTTTGATAGGAATAATTTAAACTGTGATGATTGGAAACTTTGCCATTTGAAATTAAGCACCACTCTGCTCCTTTCAACACATATATCCTCCAATTCAATCTTCTGCTATAAGTAAGCAAAACTCATGAATATGAGGTCCATAAGGCTAAAAAGATCCTATTTGTGTAGCCAAGTGGCTAATGATCTACCAAAGGTATGTGCTCCCTCTTCCATAGTGTGGACTTGTTGCTGGGAATTGGCTGCCCAAATAGGGGCTATATTCCCAACCCCTTTGCATTGAGGTGAGGGCATGGGACTAATTCTTGAGTGGAAGTGATGTGTGTCACTTCGGGACCAAGAACCTTATCTCTCTCTTCCATCCCATTCCCCGGCAGAAGGCGGAGGCTTCAGAGGCTGTAGCAGAAGGCAGTGCCACAAAACAGAAAGAATCTGAGTACCCAAATCACCAGCTGGAAGGCCACCCACCAGGAACATGAGAGCAAGAAGTAAACATCAATAATGCTAAGCCACTGGCGTCTGGTGTTTGCTAAGGTAGCTTGCATTACCCTAGCTAACCCAATTTGCTATCATGGTTTCCTTTCCATTTTACAGCTTTTAATTTTGATGTGCTTTTTAATGGGTCTATTCCTCTATAACTAACAATTAATTATCTGATCTATTCCTGGATTTTATGTACTGTGAAGATTGCCAAGGATCTGTCCCTCTGGCTTACTGAAATATCTATTCTTTTCTCCACTTATCTGTAACAGCTTGGTTTATCACACCAAACCACTATAGGTTGGTGCAAAAGTGATTGCGGTTTTTGCCATTACTCTTCATGCAGAATAGCAGTAGAGGCTGTCTCATATGATGCCATCAAAAAGGTTTTTGCTATTAAAAGTAATGGCAAAAACTGCAATCACTTTTGCACCAGCCTAATACTATTTGATGGAAGTGATTAGAATAGAGTTGTAGTGTAGTACACAGATGTAAGTTTGAATGTTGATTCTGGGTAACTGGACAAGTTACTTGCTTTCATCAAGGCTCGGTTTTCTCATTTGTTAAGAGGACAATAACATTTTACCTCTGCTTTGACATTTCATTCTCTAGTCTCAAAATGTGAATAAATAACTTTTCACTCAGTCCCAAACAATTTTATATATGTCTCTCTCTTTGCACTTTGAATCACGGCCCCAACAGACCTGGCAATAATTCCAGTACTACAGATCTTATTTTGCATAGAAGATAAGCAGTTCATCCAGAAGCAGCCGCAGTGTGATCGGATGTAGGGCTGTTTATCTTGACAATTCTCCCTGCCCCCACTTGGATTACATTATGCACAATTCGATGTGGCTTCTGGTTTGTCATGTATGATTAATCACACTGATATCTACTATGCCCATTTCATTGAATCCTTCCCACTGAAGCAGGACACCCATATATACCCAAAGTGTGTTTTCCTCTGCCTTATTCTGACAGACAGGGAAATAGGGTTAAGGTTTTACCTTCATTGGTAAAGTTACCCTCAAATCAAAACAAAATGCTGAAACCATCAGTTAAATACAAGCTAATCTTATAAAGAACTTAAAAAGTTTAGTCTTCAGGAGGCAATTTCCAGAGAGTAGGTTCAACAGTAGGAATTTCCTTGTGCCCAAAATGGGGTGGGGCAGTATAAAGTACACTGATTAATTGTCTTAAAATTTAAAAATTCCAACTCCTAGTAACTAGCTGCAGCACTCCAGGTTGAACATTAAACTCATGGAAGCACCTAGAGAATATTGCCAGGTCCAGATAGCATCCTGCCCAACTATCTCATTTGAAACATAAGAAAATTGAGGGCCCAGGAGATTAAATGGCTTGCTCAGGTCACTGAAGGAATATACTGATTTACCATGTGGCTCCCACAAGAGTCCCACCTGCCAGTGCTACGTCACTCTGGTATCCAAAGTTCACTGTCTAAGCTGCTCTTCTTTTCTGTCTGCACTGTCTTCCTTCGGAGGCAACACAGCTTATGCTTAAGAGTGTTAGGGACACGCAGCTCTGATTTGAGCTGAATGACCTGGAGGTTTTCAGTGACCCTCTCTGAAGTTCCATTTTACCTCATTTTACCTCACAGGTAAAATGGGATTAACAACAGCACCTGAGTCAAAGGATAGTGAGGACCAGCAGAGCTTCTGTCCTGGCACTTCATGTGGCCTCAGCAAGAGTCTACATTTTCTCCCTTTTTTTTTTTTTTTTTTGAGATGGAGTCTCGCTCTGTCGCCCAGGCTGGAGTGCAGTGGCGCGATCTCGGCTCACTGCAACTTCCACCTCCTGGGTACTGATTCTCCTGCCTCAGCCTCCCAAGTAGCTGGGACTACAGGTGTGCACCACCACACTCCGCTAATTTTCATATTTTTAGTAGAGATGGGGTTTCACCATGTTGGCCAGGATGGTCTTGATCTCTTGACCTCATGATCTGCCTGCCAGGGCCTCCCAAAGTGCTGGGATTACAGGTGTGAGCCACTGCGCCCAGCCCCTTTTTCTCCCTTTATGGCATCCAGGCAGACAGTCCGTAACAGTGGGGCAAGCTCCTTCTGACTCACCTATTTCTTTGATCATTATTGTTTGTTTTGGGTTTTTTTAATGCTACAACTCAAAAATATCTGGAAGCATTCCTAGGCAAACAGGCAGACGAGCCCTGTTCACAGTAAGAAAAAAGCCTTTTTTAGATAGGTTACACAGAAGCAAATTTCAGGACAGCCTGAAATTATCCATGTCTCCTGCAACCACCAAGGGCAACAAAAAAAACAAAAAAAAATCAGAGTGAGTCAATCAGCAAAAACTCAAATTAAAATCTAGCTCACTTGTTTTCCAAAAATAAAATACTCAACACAAACTAAAATTCCTAACTTTTATCACAACTGTAAGTCTTTCAAAGTATTCATAGACATAGAATTGAACACAAATTGGTTAAAATCATGGGCAGAGAAACAGGAGGACCAATTTATATTTGTACAGGTCTCAGCTACCTATTTGTAAATTGGGATGCTTCCGTATGCAGAAGAGATTTTTCACCTTGAGTATATAAATATTCTTCCTAATAAGGCTGCCTCATTTCTCTACAAAAAGACTATAATCTAAACATATGCAAACACCAGGGGTGAAATTGACTGACAATGAGCAATAAAAATAGGAAAATTCATTAATTACTCTTTTTAAAGAGGTAAAAATAATTGCTCTGTATTAAAACCACAGTGGTATTCAAATTGAAATTTAAAAATACATATGATTTTCTCCAGTCTTACAGTTCATACTAGATAGCCAAGTCAATTAAACTGATATAAATGTAAAGAAGGTTTATGCAACCCCACATTGGCATTTCAAGCATAAGAATAATGCATCAGTTTTCCACTGGTTCTTCCTACTGTGGGCATTAGCCAGCTTGTGGCTATCAGGCACAAATATAAACCCTTTTGCTGTAACCCTGGCATCACCCAATTCCCTCATTCAACAGTTTCTATGTAGTCCTTGAAAACAGCTGCAGATGAGACCCCCCATAGAGTCTGGATTATCTATCACCTGTAGAGGATGGAAAAAACCTCCTCACCCCCACTGATGCCTTGGGATCTTACAGTCAAAATACACAGCAAGGGACAATAGGAAGTGACTCAGCATTTAAAAACTGTGTCATCACTGGCAAATTTAGGTTGCTTCTCTGTAGGATATAACAAGAGAATTCTTTCTTTTTTTTATATATCAACAGTGTCATTTTTAAAAAACGGGAAACACTGGCCATATTAGCACAGTTTTTGTGCAGCATTGCATACACTGGTGTTCTCTTCCTGAGTAGCTTAGCAGAAATGCATTTTCTCAGCAATTTCTTTCCAGATGTGGCTTTGGTATTGTTGGGTGGAATGGGGTCGGGAGGGTGTTAAAAGACAAGCAGGTAGAAAATATCATCTGTTGTGAAGCCACTAAGCAGCAACCAGGATCTGATTTGCTTTATATTTTTTAACAAGTTGCCATCCAAAGGCTAAATGACTCTGAAAATCAACTGAGTTTTATTCAAAACACAGTTTCCAGCCACAAATCTCCAGTGTGACACATATGGAATGTTGAATGTGCCAGTGAGCAGTTGGCTTTCCACTTACTAGGAGTTCTAAACCTTAAATATACTGAAGTGATTAAATGAAATGCTTCTTCTGGCTTAAAAATTATTTTACAGCTAACATTACATAAAAAATGTTTTTTCATCCAAACATCTGCAGAGTAAATTACCTTTCATTCATGCTAGTGCCAAGTTAAGTGACACAGACAGAAAGACTTGACCTCAGTTTCTGCTTCCAAGCATGTGCCTTTTTCCAGGGCTCCTCAATTGACCCTAATGAGCCTTCAACCAACACCCATAATGGTCTTCTTTAAAAATTACAATCATATTTAGACATGTTTCTGCCTTTATAAACATTTGCTTCAAGCACAGAGGTGCATCTGACATTATGTGGTCAAAATATTCCTAAGCAACTGTCTGCAAACTGCTTATTTTTGTAAATTGAGCAATTCAAATTGCAGTTGAGAGTACTCTATTTACAGACACTCTATGACTAATTCTTTTGCAAAGTTGCCTTTTGCAATCTGAATATCCAGCCTTGATTTATCTGTCTTGTAATTTCCAATCTTTGTATATCAAGCATATCTAAAAACTGCCTACCACAGTGCCTGTCGAACAGTAGTCATTCAATAAATGTTCTGGTTTAATGATCTTGCTGCAGTTTCAGGAAATCTGCAAAATAATTTATTATATATCATAGTGCACCCAGACACAATTCATAAAACTAGGTACCATGTACACATTTATTACTTTGGAATGATTTAGTCATATTAGATGACTTTCCAAGGAATTTTGGAATTCTAGAGAAGTCTCTGTATTGGTCAATCAGCAAAGAAATCTTCCCCTGGATCCCCCTCATATCCTGGAGCTCTGAAAGGATATTCTGAAGTGTATGCTATACAGATAATTGTAAGGAATACATTTCCAGACCTTGACTTCTATATGTAGATTTTCTCAGAACTTTCTACAGCTTTCTACTTTCTAGAGCTGAGGCTTCCTGACACTTCTTCCTATCACCCCTTTCCCCAGTACAAAAATCTCAGGAGTGATGAACGAAAACCAACAAAAAATAAGGGTCCCCAAAGCCTAATCAAAGAGCCATAATCATCATCTCCCTCCACTTTATTATGAGATGTATTGCTAGTTTTATGATTTATATGTAACAATTGTTTACAAAAAAAAATATAATTCATTCACATAATTTTGGTCAATCTGTTTTTTGTTTTTTGTTTTTTTTTATTTTTTATTTTTTGTTTTTTGTTTGTTTGTTTTTTGAGATACAGTCTCACTCTGTTGCCCAGGCTGGAATGCAGTGGCTCAATCTCGGCTTACTGCAGCCTCTGCCTCTCAGGTTCAAGTGATTCTGCTGCCTCAGCTCCCCCAAGTAGCTAGGATTACAGGTGTGCACAACTACGCCCAGCTAATTTTTGTAGTTTTTAGTAGAGAAAAGGTTTCACTATGATGGTCAGGCTGGTCTTAAACTCCTGGCCTCAAGTGATCCACCCACTTCGGGCTCCCAAAGTGCTGGAATTACAGGCGTGAGCCACTGCACCAGTCCTAATTTTGGTCAGTTGGATGCTAACAATAATTATAAAGATAATCCAATCCAGAAGAAAAGAAATTAATACTAAGACTACGGTGACAGGAAATTGATAGAGTTTGATTAATATTCATATTGTTTGAGGATATCATGATAGGGTGATCTATAAGAGATTTTCAAACATAGACTAGAATGAAAATAAAGTTTCCAATTGTTTAAAGAACTTTGTCCCCATTATGTTTTTTAAGGAGGAGAAGAGGTGTCAAATCAAATAAAATATTCCGTTGCATACACTTTAAGGAATGATGTAAAAGTTCCATTTTAAATTATCAATATGTAGAATGCACTAGAAACAATCTAATTTTCGACTTGCTGATTTGTTTTTGAGACAGAGTCTCACTCTGTCACCCAGGCTGGAGTGCAATGGCACGATCTTGGCTCACTGCAACCTCTGCCTCCCAGGTTCAAGCAATGCTCCTGCCTCAGCCTCCTACGTAGCTGGGATTACAAGCACCCACCATCACACACAGCTATTTTTTTTTATATTGTTAGTAGAGACAAACCCCATCTTTGCCATGTTGGCCAGCCTGGTCTTGAACCCCTGACCTCAGGTGATCCACCCGCCTTGGCCTCCCAAAGTGCTGGGATGACAGGCGTGAGCCACTGCGCCCGGCCTCAACTTGCTAAAATTAAAATTGTGACTTTACAACGAAGAAAACTGAAGGGCACTATTTTAACGCAGTGATCAAAGTGAAAAGCCCAACAATGGGACAACTGACATCCTGTGCCTCCCGGTGTGTTAGACAGAGAAAGACACAACATCATTTCTGTAATGTTCCTGCCAAAGATGCAGAGTCTGAATTTAATCATGAGGCAATTTCTGACAAACCAAAGTTGAGGGATATTCTACAAAATAACTAGTCTTGACTCTTCAAATTACCAAGGTCATGAAAGCAAAAAAAGGTGAAAAGGAGAGGGGTGGATATTGTGTATAAAGACAAGTGGTGAAATCTTAATACAAACTGTAAAGTAGATAACAGTATTTTATCATTGTATGGTGATTATGTTAAGAAATGCATATTGAAATATTTAAGAGTAAGAGAGTACTGCTTATCTCAAATGATTCAGGAAAAAAAGATAATGATGAAGCAAAACTGGTCAAATATGAACGATTAATAAATCTGGGTGAAGAGTGTATAGGAGTTCTTTTTTCTACTCTTGCAATTCTTCGTGAGTTTGCAATTATTTCCAAATAAAAATTAAGTAAAATAAATAAAATCTAAATGTCTAATAAGATATGGGAGAGACTACATAATTTTCCAAAATCTAACAGGTGTATCAGTCAAAATGCTGCAAAATGCTGCAAATTCTGGATTGTTTCTCTTATTCTCTCCAGGATCTTTGTCAGTCATACAGTTTCTACTCTCCTGAGTGCCTCCTGTTCATGCATTTCCCAGCAGCAAGATCTGTGTGTTCAATTTCATCATCTCCTCTCTCAATTTGGCCTAACAAATTGACACGTTCTGTCTGCCACCCTCTAAAGAAATAGTAAAGAAAGTGTCACTTTCTGTTTGATAAGCATGAACTGCTTTGCCTGGAGAAGCAATGAATTAATTAAGTTTAAAGATGAATGAGCTACAATTAATCTAGCTTCGTTTATATTGCCAGCATATGGAGAAAAAAGAAAAGCCTTCCAGTAGAAAACAAACAAAATGTATCTACTATTAAATCACTCGTACATGTATATGTATACGTATATATATGTGTATATATACACACACAGGCTATTATATATTATATACAGTATGCACACATATATTTACACACATATACACATATACAAAATTGAACTCAGAGTATATGGAGATATGGATAAAGTTATTCTGAATATATCTGGTAAAATATATAAAGTATAATTGAAATTTCTCTTTAAAAGGAACGAAGTGAGTCTAAATGCATATTTCATATTTATTTTATATGTAGTATCAGAGTGTGTGAGATACACTCTCTCATTTATTCCTACTCTGTTCCTCTGAGGAAAAGAGGAAATGATCCCATTTGACAGATAAGAACAGTGGGGCAACATAAGACACAGGTAAGGAGACAGGTTGATTAGACTGAGAAATTAGCCTGCCCAGTTGCCTGTCTATAATTCCATACTGGATCACGCTGGGATCTGCTAGAATTTCCCCCTTCCCCCACACACACAGATGTCTACAAACATACATATGTATGTATAACATTCCATACTATACATTGTGTTACATGAACATACATACATAAATATATAAACACATATCATTTCACCTAAACTAAGGCAAAAACCAACACCAATAAAAATATCTCCAGAAACCATTTTCTTTATGTCCTTATCAATGAGAGGAGTTAATGGACTGAACAGAGGAAAGTTGTTATTAGCAAAAATAAATCCTGACTCAGATTGCTGAGATGATCCTTAAGCCAGAGAGTTCAAATTTCCAGCCTCAAGACAAAACTTATAGCTAGCGATCTCTGTAAAATCTAGAGTAAATGGCAAAAGAAAACTGATGGTGTACTGTTATCTGTCTATAATGTCCAGAGTTTCATAATTAAAAATAAAACTCTGGCTTCTAAATGTTCAAGAAACTTCCAGTACCTTTTCTCCAATAGTACAAAAATGAAGAAATACTTTGTTCCCACCGATCTCTTGGGCCTCTTTCTGAAAGCAAACCAGTACCAATGAGAGGAACCCAGATAGCATTTCAAAGTATTGCTACTGCTAAGACCTCTTTACCTTAGAAGCACCTAAGTGCTAACATCTTCCAAAACAAGTTCACCATGACTGTTCAGTGCCAGCCCTGGAGTCTGCACAGAAAAGTGAGTCCTTAGGTGCTACTTGCAACAGTTAAAAACCAGTTTGGCATACGTCAGACTGTCAAGACAGAAAACAGAGTCTGCAATGAACATGCTTATGGCCCACACTTTCCAGTCAAAGAGAAGTGAGTCATTTCTGCTTCAACTGCTATCCCTACAGGCCTAGAAAAATGGAAGGACTGGGCAGGAGGGGTCAGAGAAAGGATAGAAGAGGCATAGAATTGGAACTAAAACTGTGTAGCCTTAAAGTGCTCTGGCCTGAAAATCTAGAGAAGGCTTCAGCAGGAGAAAGCAGAAGAAGACATGGTTATTTTCAGTAAGTCATAGAAGGGAAGATGGCTAACAGAAATGAAATGGACACAGAACATCACCAAAGTAGTATGAAGGTATCAGATACCCTGGGATAGGTCTTAGCCACATAATTCCACTCCTGCACATTAGAGTTTGACATCTAAGGCCCCTCCATCTTTTTTCCAGTCAAGACCTACACAAATGGGTGAGGGCTTGCTAAATGAGAAGTAAGCAGGAACAATACGAGAACCAAGACAGGATACAAGCAGGACATGAACACATCAAAAGGCTTCTGAAAAGACACGTCTACCTAGCTTGTGACCAGGTCAACTCCCTCATTAAGTTTAGCCCCTTTAAAAAACATATCTTGTTTATGGTGCCTTTTGCTTCTCCCTTTTCCTTCTAATTAAAAGTAATTTTTGTTAACTTCTTACTACAAAAGCAATGCTTTACAAAAATTAGAAAATACACATTTTTTTAAAAGCCAGATGCTCACCACAAAGATAAATATCATTAAAAAAAAGAACTGCCTATATTTATTGACCAATTATCATATGCCAGGCACTCTACTAAGTATTTTACATATATTATCTTATTCAATCCTCACAGTAAATCTTACAAAAAAAAAAAGGTGGGAAATTCATTGTACGATGTTTAACACCAAACGTTATGCTGAAACACTAGATTATTTTGCTCAGCAAATATCTGCTTATTTGTTTATATACTTAAACATTTATTTAGGGATGAAATCATTTTCATCTTAAAACATGAAGTCTTCCCACTCAGAAGCATGAACTATTTCCCAATTTATTCAGTCTTTATGTCCCACAGTAAAGGACTACAATGTTCTTCATATAACTTTTGTCCATATCTTGCCGAGTTATTCTTAGAACTATATTTGTGATGCAATTATGACTGGTATTCTTTTTCTCCCAATCATATTATTGCTTGTATATTTATTCTGAATTTCCTGTAATTTTGAGAGTAATCTGTTACATTTTAGAAGAAAACCAGAAAAGATTTTCTTATAAGGATTAAAAGTTGACAGTAGAGGGAGGAACAACTAGAAGTGAATTTGAATTGGTTTCCTTGCAAGAGACAGAAATAAACACAGAATGCAGTAAACATCAATCAGCACCTACTTATTAACTCAGTCTGGCATTGAATTAGGCTAGAGAGGGTTATGAAAGAATTTTATAACCACTGACCTTGACCTGAAAGAGTTTTACAAAATGGTTGGGAGGCTGGGAGTCAATGTATGAAAATCTGTTAGCACTTATGGAGTTAGTAAATACTAAATCATGCAGTATGACTTTATCTGTGTTAGGTGTTAAGAAAAAAGTGGGGTGGAGCCAAGATGGCCGAATAGGAACAGCTCCAGTCTACAGCTCCCAGAGTGAGCGACGCAAAAGACGGGTGATTTCTGCATTTCCAACTGAGGTACCAGGTTCATCTCACTGGGGAGTGCCAGACAGTGGGTGCAGGACAGTGGGTTCAGCACACCGTGCATGAGCCGAAGCAGGGCGAGGCATCGCCTCACCCAGGAAGCACAAGGTCAGGGAATTCCCTTTCCTAGTCAAAGAAAGGGATGACAGACAGCACCTACAAAATTGGGACACTCCCACCCTAATACTGCGCTTTCCCAACAGGCTTAACAAATGACACACCAGGAGATCATATCCCGCACCTGGCTCAGAGGGTCCTACGCCCACGGAGCCTCGCTCATTGCTAGCACAGCCGTCTGAGCTCAAACTGCAAGGCGGCAGTGAGGCTGGGGGAGGGGCGCCTACCATTGCCTAGGCTTGAGTAGGTAAACAAAGCAGCCAGGAAGCTCAAACTGGGTGGAGCCCACCACAGCTCAAGGAGGCCTGCCTGCCTCTGTAGACTCCACCTCTGGGGGCAGGGCACAAACAAAGAAAAAGACAGCAGTAACCTCTGCAGACTTAAATGTCCCTGTCTGACAGCTTTGAAGAGAGTAGTGGTTCTCCCAGCACACAGCTGGAGATCTGAGAACGGGCAGACTGCCTCCTCAAGTGGGTCCCTGACCCCCAAGTAGCCTAACTGGGAGGCACCCCCCAGTAGGGGTGGACTGACACCTCACACGGCCGGGTACTTCTCTGAGACAAAACTTCCAGAGGAATGATCAGGCAGCAGCATTTGCAGTTCACCAATATCCACTGTTCTGCAGCCACCGCTGCTGATACCCAGGCAAACAGGGTCTGGAGTGGACCTCCAGCAAACTCCAACAGACCTGCAGCTGAGGGTCCTGACTGTTAGAAGGAAAACTAACGAACAGAAAGGACATCCACACCAAAAACCCATCTGTACCTCACCATCATCAAAGACCAAAGGTAGATAAAACCACAAAGATGGGGAAAAAACAGAGCAGAAAAACTGGAAACTCTAAAAATCACAGCACCTCTCCTCCTCCAAAGGAAAGCAGCTCCTCACCAGCAACGGAACAAAGCTGGATGGAGAATGACTTTGACGAGTTGAGAGAGGAAGGATTCAGAAGATCAAACTACACCGAGCTAAAGGAGGAAGTTCGAACCAATGGAAAAGAAGTTAAAAATCTTGAAAAAAAATTGGACAAATGGCTAACTAGAATAACCAATGCAGAGAAGTTCTTAAAGGACCTGATGGAGCTGAAAACTATGGCACGAGAACTACGTGAAGAATGCAGAAGCCGCAGGAGCCAACGCGATCAACTGGAAGAAAGGGTATCAGCGATGGAAGATCAAATGAATGAAATGAAGCCAGAAGAGAAGTTTAGAGAAAAAAGAATAAAAAGAAATGAACAAAGCCTCCAAGAAATATGGGACTATGTGAAAAGACCAAATCTACGTCTGATTGATGTACCTGAAAGTGACGGGGAGAATGGAACCAAGTTGGAAAACACTCTGCAGGATATTATCCAGGAGAACTTCCCCAATCTAGCAAGGCAGGCCAACATTCAAATTGAGGAAATACAAAGAATGACACAAAGATACTCCTCGAGAAGAGCAACTCCAAGACACATAATTGTCGGATTCACCAAAGTTGAAATGAAGGAAAAAATGTTAAGGGTAGCCAGAGAGAAAGGTTGGGTTACCCACAAAGGGAAGCCCATCAGACTAACAGTGGATCTCTCGGCAGAAACTCTACAAGCCAGAAGAGAAGGGGGGCCAATATTTGACATTCTTATAGAAAAGAATTTTCAACCCAGAATTTCATATCCAGCCAAACTAAGCTTCATAAGTGAAGGAGAAATAAAATACTTTACAGACAAGCAAATGCTGAGAGATTTTGTCACCACCAGGCCTGCCCTAAAAGAGCTCCTGAAGGAAGTGCTAAACATGGAAAGGAACAACCAGTACCAGCCACTGCAAAAATATGCCAAATTGTAAAGACCATCAAGGCTAGGAAGAAACTGCATCAACTAACGACCAAAATAACCAGCTAACATCATAATGACAGGATTAAATTCACACATAACAATACTAACCTTAAATGTAAATGGGCTAAATGCTCCAATTAAAAGGCACAGACTGGCAAATTGGATAAAGACTCAAGACCCATCAGTGTGCTGTATTCAGGAAACCCATCTCATGTGCAGAGACACACATAGGCTCAAAATAAAGGGATGGAGGAAGATCTACCAAGCAAATGGAAAACAAAAAAAGGCAAGGGTTGCAATCCTAGTCTTTAAACCAACAAAGATCAAAAGAGACAAAAAAAGGCCATTACATAATGGTAAAGGGATCAATTCAACAAGAAGAGCTATCTATCCTAAATATATATGCACCCAATACAGGAGCACCCAGATTCATAAAGCAAGTCCTTAGTGACCTACAAAGAGACTTAGACTCCCACACAATAGTAATGGGAGACTTTAACACCCCACTGTCAACATTAGACAGATCAACGAGACAGAAAGCTAACAAGAATACCCAGGAATTCAACTCAGCTCTGCACCAAGCGGACTTAATAGACATCTACAGAACTCTCCACCCCAAATCAACAGAATATACATTTTTTTCAGCACCACACCACACCTATTCCAAAACTGACCACATAGTTGGAAGTAAAGCACTCCTCAGCAAATGTAAAAGAACAGAAATTATAACAAACTGTCTCTCAGACCACAGTGCAATCAAACTAGAACTCAGGATTAAGAATCTCACTCAAAACCGCTCAACTGAACAACCTGCTCCTGAATGACTACTGGGTACATAACAAAATGAAGGCAGAAATAAAGATGTTCTTTGAAACCAACGAGAACAAAGACACAACATACCAGAATCTCTGGGACACATTCAAACTAGTGTGTAGAGGGAAATTTATAGAACTAAATGCCCACAAGAGAAAGCAGGAAAGATCAAAAATTGACACCCTAACATCACAATTAAAAGAACTAGAAAAGCAAAAGCAAACACATTCAAAAGCTAGCAGAAGGCAAGAAATAACTAAGATTAGAGCAGAACTGAAGGAAATAGAGTCCTAAAAATCCCTTCAAAAAATCAATGAATCCAGGACCTGGTTTTTTGAAAAGATCAACAAAATTGATAGACCGCTAGCAAGACTAATAAAGAAGAAAAGAGAGAAGAATCAAATAGATGCAATAAAAAATGATAAAGGGGATATCACCACCGATCCCACAGAAATACAAACTACCATCAGAGAATACTATAAACACCTCTATGCAAATAAACTAGAAAATTTAGAAGAAATGGATAAATTCCTCGACACATACACCCTCCCAAAACTAAACCAGGAAGAAGTTGGATCTCTGAATAGACCAATAACAGGCTCTGAAATTGAGGCAATAATCAATAGCTTACCAACCAAAAAAAGTCCAGGACCAGATGGATTTACAGCCGAATTCTACCAGAGGTACAAGGAGGAGCTGGTACCATTCCTTCTGAAACTATTCCAATCAATAGAAAAAGAGGGAATCCTCCCTAACTCATTTTATGAGGCCAGTGTCATCCTGATACCAAAGTCGGGCAGAGATACAACCAAAAAAGAGAATTTTAGACCCACATCCTTGATTAACATTGATGGAAAAATCCTCAATAAAATACTGGCAAACCGAATCCAGCAGCACATTAAAAAGCTTATCCACCATGATCAAGTGGGCTTCATCCCTGGGATGCAAGGCTGGTTCAACATATGAAAATCAATAAACGTAATCCAGCATATAAACAGAACCAAAGACAAAAACCACATGATTATCTCAATAGATCCAGAAAAGACCTTTGACAAAATTCAACAACGCTTCATGCTAAAAACTCTCAATAAATTGGGTATTGATGGGACGTATCTCAAAATAATAAGAGCTATCTATGACAAACCCACAGCCAATATCATACTGAATCGACAAAAACTGGAAGCATTCCCTTTGAAAACCGGCATAAGACAGGGATGCCCTCTCTCACCACTCCTATTCAACATAGTGTTGGAAGTTCTAGCCAGGGCAATCAGGCAGGAGAAGGAAATAAAGGGCATTCAATTAGGAAAAGAGGAAGTCAAATTGTCCCTATTTGCAGACGACATCATTGTATATCTAGAAAACCCCATTGTCTCAGCCCAAAATCTCCTTAAGCTGATAAGCAACTTCAGCAAAGTCTCAGGAAACAACATCAATGTGCAAAAATCACAAGCATTCTTATACACCAATAACAGACAAACAGAGAGCCAAATCATGAGTGAACTCCCATTCAGAATTGCTTCAAAGAGAATAAAATACCTAGGAATCCAACTTACAAGGGATGTGAAGGACCTCTTCAAGGAGAACTACAAACCACTGCTCAATGAAACAAAAGAGGACACAAACAAATGGAAGAACATTCCATGCTCATGGGTAGGAAGAATCAATATCGTGAAAATGGCCATACTGCCCAATGTAATTTATAGATTCAATGCCCATCCCCATCAAGCTACCAATGACTTTCTTCACAGAACTGGAAAAAACTACTTTAAAGTTCATATGGAACCAAAAAAGAGCCCGCATCGCCAAGTCAATCCTAAGCCAAAAGAACAAAGCTGGAGGCATCACGCTACCTGACTTCAAACTATACTACAAGGCTACAGTAACCAAAACAGCATAGTACTGGTACCAAAACAGAGATATAGACCAATGGAACAGAACAGAGCCCTCAGAAATAATGCCGTATATCTACAACTATCTGATCTTTGACAAACCTGGCAAAAACAAGCAATGGGGAAATGATTCCCTATTTAATAAATGGTGCTGGGAAAACTGGGTGGCCATATGTAGAAAGCTGAAACTGGATCCCTTCCTTACACCTTATACAAAAATTAATTCAAGATGGATTAAAGACTTACATGTTAGACCTAAAACCATCAAAACCCTAGAAGAAAACCTAGGCAATACCATTCAGGACATAGGCAGGGGCAAGAACTTCATGTCTAAAACACCAAAAGCAATGGCAACAAAAGCCAAAATTGACAAATAGGATCTAATTAAACTAAAGAGCTTCTGCACAGCAAAAAAAAACTGCCATGAGAGTGAACAGGCAACCTACAGAATGGGAAAAAATTTTTGCAACCTACTCATCTGACAAAGGGCTAATATCCAGAATCGAAAATGAACTCAAACAAATTTACAAGAAAAAAACAAACAACCCCATCAAAAAGTGGGCGAAGGATATGAACAGACACTTCTCAAAAGAAGACATTTATGCAGCCAAAAAACACATGAAAAAATGCTCATCATCACTGGCCATCAGAGAAATGCAAATCAAAACCACAATGAGATACCATCTCACACCAGTTAGAATGGCAATCATTAAAAAGTCAGGAAACAACAGGTGCTGCAGAGGATGTAGAGAAATAGGAACACTTTTACACTGTTTGTGGGACTGTAAACTAGTTCAACCATTGTGGAAGTCAGTGTGGGGATTCCTCAGGGATCTAGAACTAGAAATACCGTTTCACCCAGCCATCCCATTACTGGGTATATACCCAAAGGATTATAAATCATGCTGCTATAAAGACACATGGACACGTATGTTTACTGCGGCGCTGTTCACAATAGCAAAGACTTGGAACCAACCCAAATGTCCAGCAATGATAGACTGGATTAAGAAAATGTGGCACATATACACCATGGAATACTATGCAGCCATAAAAAATGATGAGTTCATGTCCTTTGTAGGGACACGGATGAAGCTGGAAACCATCATTCTCAGCAAACTATCACAAGGACAAAAAACCAAACACCACATATTCTCACTCAGAGGTGGGAATTGAACAATGAGAACTCATGGACACAGGAAGGGGAACATCACACACTGGGGACTGTTGTGGTATGGCGGAAGGGTGGAGGGATAGCATTAGGAGATGTACCTAATGCTAAATGACGAGTGCAGCACACCAACATGGCACATGTATACATATGTAACAAACCTGCCTGTTGTGCACATGTACCCTAAAACTTAAAGTATAATAATAATAAAATTTTTAAAAAAAGAAAAAAATGTCTAGAGAATGGAAGTGGTGGAAAAATGTCCCACCAAAACAAACGAGCTTACATATCATTGAGTCAGTGGACAGTTTGCAGATAAGAAGCCAATATAAACACAGATGTTTTAATATGAAACCAGAATGATATCTTTATGCAGAGCCCCAATATCTACTAAATTCTAATACTGTAACTTCTCGAATAGTGAAAACAACCAACAATACAGAAAAGTCTTGGGTGGAGGGAGGAAAAGGGACAACACACTTATGAAATGGCTTCTCAAAGTTTCAATAGCATGTGTTTCTAAGATATGGGAAAGCCAAAAAACACATGGGCAGCCTTCTTCCTTTAGAAGTTTTCAATGGTTCTAGGTGTAAAACTCCTTTCTTTGGTTAAGAATTTATTGTAATTTCACCTTTCCTTAGAAATGACAATTGTGATTGCTGAGTAAACAACTTGTAAAACTATTTTCACTGACACTTATTAAGTATCTTTGCTCCCTGCATTGAATTTCTATTTAGTCACTTCCCTCAACATGTAGATCAAACTGATGCCTCAATTATAATCCTTGAAGAACATGGGGGAAAGACTGTTTAAAGCATTCCCTCTCTGCTGAGGAGGAAAATATCCTAGTCACATGAGCTGTGTAGCATAATGTTTGTTTTCCATGTTGAGCTGCAAAAGAGAAAGATGACAGAAAGAGCACTGGGCGTGGTGGCTCATGCCTGTAATCCCAGCACTTTGGGAGGCTGAGTTGGGCAGATCACCTGAAGTCAGGAGTTTGAGACCAGCCTGACCAACATGATGAAACCCTATCTCTACTAAAAATACAAAATTAGCCAGGTGTGGTGGCACATGCCTGTAATCCCAGCTACCCCAGAGGCTGAGGTAGGAGAATCGCTTGAACCTGGGAAGTAGAGGTTGCAGTGAGCCAAGATCGCGCCACTGCACTCCAGCTCTGGGCAACATGAGCAAAACTCTGTTTCAATAAATAAAATATAAAAATAAAGAAAGATGACAGAAAGCGGAATCAGAGGAAATGTATCACTGTTGAACATTTCCTACATGCCTTGCACTGAGCTCAACACTTTGCAGGGTCTCCCTTACAGTGACCTTCTCTGGTAGGTATATTACCCTTATTTTATAAGTTGAAAACTGAGGCTTAGGGGTATATACACAGACCTGGGAACTGAAAGCTACAGTTCCAATACCACCAGCTTTGCTGCTTGCTAGCCATGTGATCTTGAGTGAGTTATTTAATCATGCTGCAGCTCAGTTTCCTCATCAATCAAATGGTGGGAGTCTCTGAGGATCGCACTGAGGATGATGCATATAAAGTGCTTAGCTCAGTGCTTGGCATGTAGCAAGAATCCAACAGATGACAGCCCTCACTATTACAGCCTGCACTGACTCTTCAGTCTGCATCTACACCCACTGTGGGTCATCCTGCCACCTGCCCTGCCCTGCTGTATGACCTGAGGCTTCCTCCTAAAGAGGCATTGCCAGAGCTTCCTCATAAGCAGGCTTCTGGGTGAACCCAGTCATTGGGAAGCACTAACAACAAGATATCAGAGCTCAGGAGGAGAGGAGCTGAGGTATTTCTTCCCCACCCCCTTCTTCCTCCAAGGTATGTTTTCTGACAGTAACTGTCCCTCCGTATCTCCAGCTTCCAACAGGAGATCCCTCTCTCATAGTTCCTTTTCCCACTGGTTTCCTGTAGTGCTAATTCCTCTCCTTGCACCTTCAGGACTAAGGATGGTAATAACTGCCCACTGTAACTAGTCTTGGGTGTCCAACACCCCTTGGTAATTGTGTTGCCTGCTCCCATGTTTGTAAGCAGTCCTTTCATCAAAATCTCTTGGACCATCTGAGTTGGAGTCTGCTTCTTACCTAACCCTGACTGATATCCAAACTCAAAAATCATACACTCGTAAATGAAGGACCCAGCCACCTCTATGCTCTATGGCCAATTCTTTACAAATCACTTATTTGCCAATTATAATTTAAACTGTACTGGTATTATACAACCAAGTATTATTAAATGACCATTCTTAAAAGGGAAATAGAACGTTGTTAAAATATAGCTGGCAATTGCTGAGAAATGCATTTGGTGATTTATTCAGATGATATTTAAAATGTTCAATATCTAATTCCAAAGGCCGCACCCCAATTACACAGGTTGCAAACCCAATCCTGCAAGTAGCACCAACTGCAATCCCACTTTCTTTCTGAGAAATGTCAACCTGACTTTATCCTGAGAAAACAGAAAATCAAAACTCTTCATAGAATCTTAGAGAAAGTCTCCCAAAGTATAGCAAGCACAGTTTTTCTCAGTCCTTTTGAAACTGTTTATCACAAACTACAAGCCCTAAAATAATCATTGTCAAAATACCGCCAGAGCCGTTCTGCAAACCATCATTTTTAGCCACGTTCAGTTAGGACTTGACAGGAGCCACTTTAGCAGGTCTCATTTTTTCCCTCACAATTCCAAGTATAATTACTAATCAATCCACAGGGGATGAATAAGCATGTAACTACTCAGTTAAAGAGTAATTACATGGGCATTTATTTGTACCCTCCAAGCTCAAGGGATATTGGATGCATTATCCAAAGGGGACATACTATATGTTTTCAAAGACTCAAATTTGTGTTTGCTTCAGTGTTTCCTTTTTGCTGTTCCTGTGACATTTTTTAATAGCTTTGTTTCAGTACACAGTTTTGCTGTGTGAAGCTCAGGCATACGAGATGAAACATTGAGAATAATGAGCCACAGTGTTTCACATGACTGTGTAATCAGTTTGACAATATGAAGCAATCTTGTAAGTGACCCCCACATTACTAGTGAATACATTGCAAATTTCCCATTTGGGGATGGAGCAATAAAAAAGTGGTCTTGACAATTGCAGGTCATCAAGAAACTTCAAGCTGGCAAGGCAGGCACAGAGTATGGGCACTGAAAGACTGGCAGCTTGCCACTTTCAATAATTATATTCTACCAATCTTCACTTCCAGCTGCAATGTAAGCTGGATACAGAACTTTTACCCACTTCCTACCCTGAGCCCTGCACCACACAGCCACACAGCTGTAGAGTTTTGCCCCAGATGCTGGGGCATTCCACTGTAGACTAAGTGATGGCTTATAATAGCTGTTCCTATTGGAGAGAAGGTGCCCTAAGAATTTGTTGAAGTCGTATGGGCCCATGAAGAAAAAGGCAGCCTCAGCCACTCTTGCTTGTCATTTGGGCTTCTTTGTAAGCACATTCTATTCATCTAAGCCTATTCAGCCTTTGTGTCAGGATGTCTCTGTATTTACATTCACCTTTTCAGTCTTTAACCCCTATTTAGCTCTCCGGTTCTTACCTAGCACATGGTAGACAGAAAAGAAATATTTGATAAATGAGTAAATAAGCAAATAAATGGATTAGAAGATAAATGAATGAATGAGTTCCCCAAATGTCCCACAACATAGCTAATTTTCCCATCTAATTAATAGCTGCTCTCATTGCTCGAAACCAAATGTTATGGGCATCCTGCACCCATCAAACCCTCCCTGGTTTACACACACCCTGAAAACTCAGTCTGTGGCTCCACTTGGCACCCTTGCTGCGTCAACCAGAGCAACGAGCTTGTGCCCTGCCTTGCCCCTACCCCAGCTGCTACATCAGTTTTCCATGAATTCATTTAAAAAGACACACCATAGGACTCCATCCCTGACCTCACAGAGCATCCCTTCTTTTCTATTTTTGCATTGCCCAAGCCCACTGCAATCAGCCACTGCAGAAACAGCTACAACTGGCATGCAGTAATTGCTCAATAAATGTGCGCTACCATCAGTACGAACAATTTAACAAACATCGTACCCTCATCTGAGTGCTGTATGAGAAACTTAAGACGCCCCGGTCAACTTTCATGCATACGTTTTTCACAGAAATTATTTGAATTTGGAAAGATTACTAGATAAAGTTAAGCAATGATTCCAAGCCAAAACACAAAGAGGAAAACACGAAGAGCAAATTTGGTATGGAGATGTCAATAAAATCGTGGAATTGTCTCCATCTGGAAGGAAAGTATAGAACATGGAGTTCAGCCCTCTTCCTTTCTAAAGATAAAGAAATTCAGGCCCACAGAGGGAAAGCTCCTAAGCTCCTAAGCAAAAGCCACAGAGCTAGTTAACAGCAGAGTCCAGGCCATGCATTTGGCTTCTGATTCTCCAGACTGGCAAAGGTGGGCAGAGGAAGAACAGATGATGACCAAGACCAAAGTGAAGATAGATTGAATCACATCATGGCAAATGGGGGAATGAGAAAATGTAACCAGGCTTCTCACACTGATGTTCCCTTCCTGACAGTTCTTTCTGCAAAGCAGTCCCTTCTTTGATAAGGATGTGTGTCCAGCAGCTAAGGATTTGTCAAAGTGCACATGATATCTATCTGTTATGGGCTGAATTATACCCCCTCAACATCTGTATTTTGTAGTCCCAACCCCCTGTACCTCAGAATGTTACCAAATTTGGAGATAAGGGCTTTAAAAACAATATTAAGTTAAAATGAGATAATTAGGATGAGGTTCTAATCCAGTGTTGCTGGTGACCTTATAAGAAGAGGAAGACACCAGGAGTGTGCACGTGCAGTGGGGTGACCCTGTGAAGAGGCGGCCAGAGGATGGCCATCTGCAAGCCAAGGAGAGAACTCTCAAGAAAACCAACCCCTCTGGCACCATGGTCTTGGACTGCCAGCCTCCATAACTGTGAGAAAATAAATTATCATTGTCTAAGCCACCCAGCCTGTGGTACTTTGTTTATGGCAGCCCTAGTTGACTAATTCGTCCTCAGATACTCCACTTCACAAGGCTCCAATACTACAGAACTATGGAGATGAGGAGGGGGACACTCCAAGCAAAAACATGGGGCCAGGGCCAGATTGGAACCAAAATTCTTCCTCCAGCTCAGCACTGCTGCTCCCTCCTATGGGCTGTGTGACTAAGTAGAAGTCCCTTTCCCTCCCTAGGTCCTGGTGTCCTCCTCTGTGGAATGGGGGGATGCTGTAGACAGAATTCACCTTGACTACCTCACAGGCTTGTTTTGAGAACCAAATGAAATGATAATGCTAAGAAAGTACTATCAAAATGTAAAGTTTGAGGTAATTCTTATTGTCATGTGCAGAAGTGCAGCTACAATTCTGAGGGCTCGGTTCCAGAATATTTTAGAAAAAGTAATGAGATTCTCTAGTTTTGGACAAGATGGCATAGACTCTTTTCCCTGCTAAATATGACCCCAAACCCTGGATATAACACAACAAACAATCATAAGAACATTCTGAAAGGTAAAAGAAGAACACAGACTGGCTGGGGACCTCAAAAGTCAAGGAGCAGCACAGCAACCTAAAATCTCCCAACCACCCATCCAGAGGCAGAAGATGTCCCAGGTAGGTGCTTCTTCCCCTGTAGGAGGCACCAGGGAAGACTGAACAGAAGCACAGCCAGCACCAGGCAGCCAGAGGAAGCACTCTCTGCCCCCCATGAGCCTGGCATCTTCTGCCTCCAAATTTGGTGATGCCAGGCCAACCCACAGAAGCACCTTTCACCCTCACAGGCAGCACAAGCAGGAACTGAGTGACAGCCCCACCAGCACTGGGCAGCCCAAGCCAGAGAAAATAGTTTCTGCTCCTGCAGGCCTGGCATCTCTCATCCTCTACCCAGTGGTACTAGATATAAAGAAGAACCAAATGGAAATTATGAAACTTAAAACTTCAATAACTGAAATAAATAAAAAATTCACTAGAAGGGCTCAATAGGCAAATATACGTGACAGAGGAAAAAAATAAGTGAACTTGAAGATAGAACAATAGAAAGAGACACCTGTGAGACAGAAACAAAAGACCCAAAAGTCATATCATTGGAATCTTAGATAAAGAAAAGAAAGAGTAGAGCTGAAAACATATTCATAAAAATAACTAAAAACTTCCCATATTTGCTAAAAAACAAACCTGCAGATTTAAGAAGCTATGAGAATACCAAGTAAGACAAAACCAAAGAAAGCCACACTAAAACACATCATAAGTAAAATTCTGAAAACTGAAGACAAAACTAAGAATGGAATTCATATGGGAAAAAGTCAAAGTTTGACGTTATTTTGCACTGAGAAGACTTTGCATAACAACAGCTCTGACGAGCTGATATACAAATGGACAGAATTATAACACAATATAATGTTTATAATGTGTTAGATGCTTACAAGTCCTTTGATAAATATTAACATTAAATTCTTAAAAAATTCCTATGAAGTAGTTATTATTATTCTTATTTTACAGTTAGACAGAGACCCAGAAAGGCTAAATAACAAACTGAGACCCAGAAAGGCTAAATAACTTGCCCAAGGTCACACAGCTAGTAAGTGACAGAGCCCAGAATTCAAACTCAGACACTCTGGTTACAGAGTCTACACTCTTGACTACAATGCCTGGAAGTGGTCTAGTATAGTAGTATAGAATCATATACATATAGTTTAGTAGTATAGAATCACAACCAAAATTGATAAGGTCCTTATAAACTAGATAAAGAGACAAGGAATAATCCAGGATTTAGTTCCAGAAGTTTTTGTTTATTTTTATTTTATTAAGATTTTCTTTAAAATGTATTAGAGCTGGACAGTATGGCTTCTGTAGGCTTGGATATTAGTAACTTTCATTGTTCAGAATTAAGCTTATACTAAAGTTGTACTCGGTGGGGGCAATGTTTTTTTCTGCCAGAATCATACAGTAAAGACATCTGTGATTGTTTTTTTAAAGTTGAAGTTAAGCAGTTAGTCTCCTTGGCTTACTGCTTTTATTAAATATCAATGCTGATGTCATTTTCTCCACAGACCAACATCCTACATGATTTTTATCAGGACAGATAAACTCTCAAATACAGAAAGCAGTTCTTTTCATTATCCTATTGATTAAAAGCAAAATACAAAAAAATTAGCTACACGATATAGGCACACAACAAAAATCTTTGTCAAATTTTAACACGGCACAGGTTTCAAAATAAAATTATCCCTTTTAGAACTGGTAGGTCAATATTATCTTTTTGTTCTAATATGGGACCATTTGCAGAAATGTGGTTTCCTGTGAACTAAGAGAAAGCTGAAGTGTTTTGACACACTAAACTGTACTAACAACACCCACTGAAATGATGGCACTGTCTTTGAATGACGTTTACCCTGAGACTGGAGGGAGCCACTGGGACATACTGGTACAAACTGAGTGTTGAACACATATAACCTTAATAGATAAAAGGCAGGGAGGGACGGAGGGCTAGCCAAGCCTCTGGCCTATGTCCCTTAAGTCTCTTCACCTCACTCCTAGGGTTCTTGAATAAAATGTAAAACTAAGGCCTTAAAAAACCTACAGTGTGGGAATTGACTGCAAATGGAAATCAGAGAACTCTGGGGGATTATGGAAATTTTCGAAAACTGCTGTGGTGATAGTTGTACAACTCTGTAAATTAATTTTAAAAATACAGAAGTATACAGTTCTCACATATTAATTTTATAATGTGTACAGTACAGCTCAATAAAACTATTTGGAAAAATATCCTGCAGGTTCTCCCCATTGCCTTCTGAACAAACGCCGAGTTAATGAAAGCATACAAAATCCTCTATGATACAGCCCTTGCTTAACTCACTTCTTGTCTTTTTTTGCCACCTGTGTTCCCCCAGCCCTCTGATTCAACACTCCACCTATATTCTATTTACTGAACAACCAGCAGTTTTCAGAAAATCTAAAGTGGCTACATACTACAGCCCTATGCCTCTCACCCTGTTCTCTCTGCCTTCTGCCTAGAAGTCTTTCTCTCCACAGCTTCCTGACCAACACCAAATGGGGGGTTCAAGACACAGCTGAACCTGACTACTATATTCTAGGATGCTTTTCTGACTTTCTGGGTAGAATTGGCCATTTCTTTTTGTGTCCCTCCAGAGCACTCAGTCATTCAATGTCTACAAATACTTCTTCCTTAAAGGTGACAAAAGCATCTGCAATTCTATCAAAATGTCCATGTAGCACCAATCCCTTCCTCTCAGACCTATAAAGATAATAAGAAAGAGTGTATTGAGACTAACAAGAAGGTAACACACCAAGGATGGGAGTAACACTGAGGGAGTCTCTCACATGGACAATTCTAGCAGCTTTATAACCAGTCTCCTTACAGCAGTCAGAGTGAACCCTTTAAAACACATCTAATTTTATATATATATATATATGAAAAAGAGTGTAAGTTTTAGTCAGAGAAACTGACAGAGAATTTGAAGCCTGCTCTACCACTTACTATTTATATGACTATACAAGTTGCCTCACCAGTGAGCACATAATTTCCTCATCATCTGTAAAGTGGAGGTATAACTAACTACCTTACAGACTCTTGCAAAGAATCTTCAAGATTAGCCACATAACGTTGTGCCACTTAGATATGATTTCACTTTCACTTCCTTCCTTACTTAGGTTGTTGGTTCGATAATTGATATTAATGAATACCAGACTGGCTAAGAACCACATCACTGATTTATACTCTCCTCCACATTTAACCAAAAAGTGACCAATCAAAAAGCATCACAGCTCAGGTTGATGTGCATTCAGTCTATCCCATGGCATCTCTGTCTCTTTTCAAATCACAATAGTGATGTTCCAATAAATGATGTTTATTATCAGGCCATAAGCCATCAAGAAAATACTAAACTCTGCTTAGAACACTGTTTAAGAAGGTTGGAAAATATATATCAACTATAGACAGTTTTCTCTTAGAAGGAAAATCAACATGTTAGCACATAACAAATTAACATACAATCTGGGTAATTAAATAATATATAACGGCATGCTTCCATAATACATGAAGAATTATGGAATCTCTGTTTGCAATCCAATGTGGGTAAGAAGAAATTTATTCGTTCAACAACTATTCAAACATTTGTTGAACAAATGATATATGAAAGGATAAAAGAACCAGTCTAGAAGAGGTAACTTGTGATCTTCAGGTGAAACGTATGTTACAAAGCATAAGAGGAATGTTATTGTGTTCTTAATTTCAGAAAATTAACAAAAGACTCAGGGTCAGGGATAATTAAATTTACAATAAGTATGTGAAAGAATGACTAGCTCCAAAATAATCTAAGATGAACATCTCTTAGCTGATACATGGTTTCTATTAAATAGGTGACATGAGTTAAGTCATCATTAACTAGTACTTTTTCCTCTTGCCATATCAAAACTATCAACAAACATTGGAAAGCCTACCTCCAAAATGCATGCTGAATCTGTGCAGCCCACTGCCACCACTCTGTTCTACACCACTAGTCTCTCATATGGACAATTCCAGCAGCTTTATACCCAGTCTCCCCATAGCAATCAGAGTGAGCCCTTTAAAACATATATTGAATTATATCATGTGCCAAATCAACATGTTTCAAAGGTTTCCCATTGTACTTAGAATAAAAAGCAAACGCCATGGACCCCATGATGCTTACACCCTGGCCCTTGTCTGCCCCTTTATCCTCATCATCTGCCACTGACCAATTCATATGCTCAAGCCAGTGGTTCTCAAAGGGTGGTCCCAGGACCAGAAGCATCATTACCTAGGACCTTTTTAGAAATGCAGATTTTCAGGACCCATCCCAGATCTACTGAATCAGAGATTCTGGGTTTAAGGTTCAACAAGCTGTGTTTTAACAAGCCTTTCAATGATTCAGAAACACTAAATTTAAGAATTATTACTCTAGATATCTGCTATAGTTTAAATCTGTCTCACAAACTTCATATGTTGGAACAATCCTTGAACTCATATGTTGATGGCATTTGGAGGTGGGGCCTTTGGGAGGTAATTAGGATTGGGTAAAGTCATTAGGATGGAGTCCCCATGAAGGGACTAAGAAGAGGAAGAGAGATCTGAGCTGACATGCCCTCTCAGCATTTGATGCCCTCCAACATATGATGATGCAGCAAGAAGGTCTTCGCCAGATGCCAGTGTCATGGCCTTGGACTTCCCAGCCGCCAGAATCGTGAGCTAAATAAACTTCTTTTCTTTATAGATTACCCGTTCTGTGTAATTCTGTTATAGCAATAGAAAACAGACTAAGACAATGCATTAGGCTTCTTTATATAGCTAGAAAATACCAAGCTCTTTTCCATCTCAGCACCTTTGAATTTACTATAGTTCTGCCTAGAATGTATCCCTCACCTCCACCCCATGTCACCACCTTGATTGCCCCTTCTCCATCAACTATGTAAAAACTCTACCTGACCCAAATTACTTTGTATCATACTACACTAATCACTACCATCATAACACTTAGTACAACCTGATTTTATTTACTTGTGTGTTGATTTTGTCTGTACACCAAAACATATGCTCCTTTAGAACAAGGATCTTATCTTTATCAACCACCCAGTGAGTTACAAACAATAGTTGCTCAACAACTATTAAATAAATTAATGAATAAGCCCAGTATAAATCCATTTAACATAAGGTTAGAATAACAAGTTAGAATAGTGAAAAAAGCCACCATTGACTTATAATAACAAGTATCCAAATTGCCTGCTTACTATGGGCCAGTCCTTGGGCTAAACCTTTTCTTGTGTTTTCCTCTTTAAATTCTCCCTAGAACTCAATGAGGTAGAACTACAATCATCCTCACTTTAAGATGAAGACGCTGAGATATAAATAAGTGAAATAAATTACTTGAGGCTACCAAGCTGATCATTCACAGAGCCAGGGTTCAAATCCAGGCTGTCCAACTCCAAAGTTCATACATTGCACCCCCACCCACTACTACCTCTTCTGAAAAAGGTATCTGACCAGATATTTTCAACATAGATTTCAGCAGACTACAGGGATACCCTGGTGAGGAAGTAGTCTTTCCAATTCAGATCTCCTACAGATAAAACCTGGGCAAAGGGGTACTCAATTCTATCAACCAAGTCCACAAAATCATGTAAACTGAGGGGTATTTAGAGGATGTACATTTTAGGAGACTGTTAAATTGAGTACAGATGTTAAGAAAATTAGTGTCAAATTAGAAAGCATTAAGCAGACATTAAGGCAGACCAAATTGGTCTTTTCAGAAAGCTGGGTCAAGATGGGAGAAATGTGTGCTTGCTAAGTAGGCCAGGTTACTCAGAAGTGGGTCTTCTAACTCAGAAATTAGTGAAAGGAGCCCAGCTTTGCCAAAGGATGAGACAGAGTAAGAAGCCTAAACATGGAGCTGAAGGATTGACCTACAGGTTTTCAGGTGGAGTGGAAGGAAGCAGATTCTCTTGCCAAGACCTTCACAGCAACCTGTAGATGCAGCACTGGCACCCAGGACTCTGGAGTGTTTTTTAACCATTAACCTGATGCCAGGGATGTTGGAACTGTCTTGGAACTCCACTTTTCAACAGAAATTTCTGGAAGAGATTAAGAAGATCCTATGCCTTAAGAGAGGACCAGGACATGTTCACATCATCCATCTATGGGTTTCTGGAGGTGGGGGGAGCCAATGGTCTCAGATTTTTGGAACCACTTTATTTTCATTTCATAGTTTCATCACATTCAGAAAGGTTTGGTATATTTCCTCATCATAAAAATCTCATTCTCAAAATTCCTCTTGAAATATATGTGTTGGTCTCCAAATGATGCCACACTTGTTTATAGGACTAGATGACAAACACTCAGGTAAAGGCATTTTACTGTGTGCAGCAAAATATACAGAACATTCACTTTCACAACTCAAGCATTTATGGCTGATATCATTAATAAAACATAGCCTTAGAATCCCTCTTAATCCATCAATCAGAATCACCACTCAAACATTATGTGCCTCCCATATCATGGGTAATTGTATGGAAGTAAAGAAGTATATGAGGCAGTATAGACTGACAATTAAGAGTTTCACCCTGGAGTTACACAGATACAAGTTCATATCTTGGCGTTGTTACTTACCAACCATGAGAATTGGACCAGTTATCCATGCCATGGTTTCTATCTCTAAAATGGAATGACATCCCTAACTCATTATATGGAGGTTATAAGAATTAAATAATTCAAGTAAATACATAGTCATTATTTTACTAAAATGTGCTACGTACTACTCTAGGTGTTTTTTACACATTAATTCATCTCACCCTCAAACAATCTTATGAGATAGAAAATATCATTATGCCCCTTTTGAGGAAACAGCCACAGGGAGGGGTAAAGAAACTTGCCTAAGGTCACACAGCCAGTAAATGGCAGAGCCAGGATTCAAACCCATGCAGTCTGGCTCCAGAGCCCACATATGTAAGCACTATACTATTAAGAAGACAACAATTCCTATACTTAATAGCTTCGTGAAAGTAAAAACATTTGCAGGTTTTGCTTTGAAAGATCCAAGTGAATGCTACTAGAAAAATACAAAGAATAATGTACTTTTTTTATCTTAAGCACCAGCCAAGGAAACAAAGAAGGAGCAGAATTCACTGTACCCAAGTACTGTGTGGTTATTTTGATACAGGTCAACAACTACAGCAGATGCTGGTATCCCTCTTTCTGACAGGTGACAGGTAGTACCAACACTCTTCAGATCATGAGACCTCAAAATACTCATTTTATCCTGACAGTAGGGGTGAGAAATAACATGTAAATCATCATGGGGAGATGGAGGCCTAAGTAAATACTCCAGGAAAAGGGCTCCTTTAGCATAAAGTAGCCTTTTTCACACTTGTGCAGACTCCAGAAAGGAGGTGCCCCATGGCTGTCAGCTCTGGTGTGCTCTGCAGATGACTGGTCTTCCAGCCAAACTGTTGGCTGGTTTTTTTCTAGCAATTCAACCTAGCATTCTGCTAGTACATACCCCAGCACAAAGCGCGCCAGGTCCACTTTATTACAAGGTTACAGGCAAGCCATAGATAAAAAGTGAGTCCTTAATATCAGGGATTAATAATTCAGGAAGTAATTATTTTTAGAATAATATTTAATTTCAGGAAATATGGAAGTTAAAGCTTTATCCTGTGCAGAATGATTTAAATTCCAGCTTAATTTCCATCTACTAACATAACTGTGGTGACTAATTTTGATAAAAGTACTTTGGATTTGCCTAACACCTCTGAGTGTTGAATTCCAAGGGCTTCAGTAAATCCTGGGTCACAAGATTGCTATTTTTTCCACATTTCATGAGACTTTTTGGTTAATACTCTAGGAAATGATCACAAGCAGGTTTTCACTCTCCTGATCAAAGACATAGTTCCACCTGTGACCAACTTGCTTCCTATGTCAGTTTCCTGTTGCTGCCTTGACAAATACCACACCTTAGTGGCTTAAAACAACACAAATTTCTTCTCTTACAGTTCTGGAGGTCAGAAGTCTAAAATGGGTCTCACAGGGCTACAATCAAGATGTCTACAGGGCAGCATTCCTTCTGGAGGCTCTAGGAGAGAATCAGTTTCCTTGCCTTTTCAATCTTCTAGAGACCACCCATCTTCCTGGGCTTGTGGCCCCTTCTTCCATCCTAAAGCCAGTCAGTAGGGCATCTTCAAATCTCTCTTGGTCTCTGGCTCTTCTGCCTCTCACTTATAAGAAGTCCTGCGATGATGGATGGTGGGCCGACCTGGATGATCCAGGATGACCTTCCTATCTCAAGACCCTTAACTCAATCACACAGGCAAAGTCCCTTCTGCCACATCAGGCAGCATTTATAGATTTCAGGGATTAGGATGTAGACAACTGTGGAGAGCCATTATTCCACTTACCATATTGACTCTTAAGGCTTTGACTCGTAAAGTCTTTTCTCCTAATCTATAAGCCCATCAAGAATATTTAAGTTATTCTTGTAACTACACACTACCTTGTTAACATCTAGTAACTCAATCTTATCATAATAAGCTGTGTCAGGCTATAGTCAAGAATATTACCATTATAATATTACCTATATAAATCTGGGGATGTGAAGCATAGAAAAGAATTTTTAAATCTCAAGTTTTGCATTTGTGTACTTACATACCTAACAATTTATAGAGTTTGAAATTTTATAGAATTTGAGGTTTGGTAGATAGGGTCGTAAATAAAGTTTGATGATATATATCACATCTTCACTTAACATATCACTTCATATATTTTAATTATTAAAATGTGTGCTAATGAAATTTCAACTGTAATTAATCTCCTTTCTACTGAAATGTTTCAATAGATCCATGAGCCTAAGCAAATCTCCCTGGATTTTCATCAATAATATTTTTACTCTTTAAGAATAAAGAATTTATGAACTATGATCTACAGTTTATCCCACTATTTCAAATGACAAAATCTTATCACTGCTTTAGCTTTAAAAGTATGTCTTCCCACTTTTAAAGCACTTTTTCTAGACAGCCATACCTACTTTCTTCACTTAAGTAGTTGACACTTACATAACACTACACACATATAGTTGTATGTGCCAATACACATGAAAGAGGAGATAACAGAGAAAGTGTTAATCTGCCTATATCTTTGGATATTATCAAAGCAATTTAGAAAGCTTTATAACTGAAAGTTAAATATGAGAAAAAAAGACAGTTTCATATCTTACAGATGAAGTTAAATAGAACATTTTCTGAGCATGGTTTACGTGTGAGACTTTGTTCTAGGTGCTGTATGCCAACACTATTCCCATATATATATTTTTTCAGTGCCTTCAAAAGAGGCTGTTATGCTACCTTAGATAACCCCCCTTCTAATCTGCACAATACAATTCACTGCTACCTGCATGACATTCCACTTGAAGTGCACAGTAGAGCATTGTGCTTTCCGTCGGTAAATATCTAGAGTTATGTGGGTATGAAATGTCTCCTCCAAGGAGTCAACGGCAACCCAAGAATCATTCTCAACTGCACCCCTGAGCTGGCAGCAATCCAGTTGAGGTTCCCTAGACAGGCAGCATTGTCACCGATGTTACACCAAGGGGCCTGTGTTTCAGATGTTTCTCTTTCTCAACAAGCACATCAGTGTGAACTCAAAAGAATGAAAAATAGTTCCATGTGATATTCATCCAGTTGTTTTCTTCTGGAAGTAGCAATGGTTAAGTTACAAACCATGAATTTAATGCCAAACTCCTGTACTCAGGTAGGCATGCCAGTAAACTCTCAATAGCCTCTAAAAAGGAAGATGAAAGGATAAAGGTAAATCCAATTTACAGAAGAATCAATACTGTCATTAACAACACTAATAGGGAAGGTTCTATGATTTTTTTAATATCCTCTTTTTTTTTTCAGCATAAAAACAGAAGTTAATGGGTCCCTCTCAGTTTGGAAAAATCTGAGTGGCAAGCCAAAACCAATAGGTTTTGAAAGGCGCCTGTGAATAAAACGCAAAAAGTGCCTAATTGGAGTCAAGAACCAACTCACTATAACAATTGTAGAATCTAGATGGCAAGTGTAGGTGTTCATTATACTAATCTTTTAACTTGCCTGCATGTTGGAAAAAAAATCAAAATCAAAAGTTGGAAATAAAAAAGTAAAATAGAAAAAGAAACAATTCATAAGATATTGTTGAACCCCATGGGCTTTGAGAAATTTGCATAAACTTGAGGCATATTCAGGCTGGCCAGTTGGCTCCTCTCTCCATATACAGCCTCATGCCAAAAAAATTATATAAAATCTACTATCTAAGAAAATGGGAATCCATATTCCTTCATAGCTCTTCTGAATGAACAAAATGTGACTGGTACAGACTTAAAATCATTAGGGAAATTTCCTTTTGCAGATCATGTCATACTGACATGTACTAGAATAGCAATTAAAATATTCTAAACTCATCCCCCTCTCCACGTAACTATCCTTGTCATACTCTCTTGAAGTCAGAGTACAAATTGCTCCAGGGCTAAGTGATGACAGAAACATCTCCCAATTACTCCTGGTTACACAGACTCAAAGATGGGAACAATGAAGTTCTAATGCCTACACACTCCTTAGTGAACTCAAATTTCCTAAGACAATGAATGATCAAAATAGAGTCTTATGAAAGCTTCTACATAAAAGACAGGAAATGAGACCCAAATCAGGAGAGTGGGGGGAGCCCAGGAGGAGGGAGATACATATCCAGCCCTCATTTAAGATCAATTCATGGATGACTCCCTAAAACACCACAGAAAATCTGACACAAAAGCAAATGCACTGAATGATGCATGCCATTCACCATCACAACTGAGAACTCCAAACATTTTGTTGATATTAGAAAGTGAAACATATGTTCCTGCAAAAGTCAAATGAGAATCAAAAGCACCATGTTTGCACTGCAGCCTGGGTGACAGAGCAAGACCCTGCCTCTAAAAAAAATAACAATTAAAAAAAAAAAGCACCATGATTTACAGGGAAGGATACTGCCATGGCTACACAGACCTTTAGTGTCTCAAAGCATTGTGCAAATACCTGTGTATTTCTTTCATGCAACATGAGCATTAACTTGCAAATTTTAAAACCCTCTGATTTATCATTCCACCACTTCACTTATTTGTAAAACCAACTAAAAAAGTATTAAGAATTTCAAGATAGCAACATGAGAGCATCAGATCACATGCAGGGGCTCTTCTGAGCTCGGGCTGTTGAATCCAGGCCTGACCATATGAACTGGCAGAGCGAAGGAGAGATGTGGGGTAGAGTAGGTCAAAGATGCTGCAGGCTGCCCAAATGAAGGAATGTGGGAGGAGAAAGGGAGCAAAAGGGCTGGAAAATAAAGGGGTGGGAGGCACATTCAAAAGAGCAGAAGGAGGAAGAGTACCTGAAGGCGGTATGATAGAGGTGGAGAGGAAAGGGCTAGATCAGGGGTCCCCAACCCCAAGGCCACAGACTGGCAGCAGTCAATGGCCTATTAGGAACCAGACAGCAGGAGGTGAGCAGCTGGCAAGCGAGCAAGACAGCCTGTGCTCTGGCTCCTGTCAGATCATCTGAGGCATTAGATTCTCATAGGAGCACGAACCCTACTGTGAATTGTGCACATGAGGGATCTAGGTTGCACGCTCCTTATGAGATTCTAACACCTGATGATCTGAGGTAGGACAGTTTCATCCTAAAACCATCCCCCTGCCATCCGTGGCAAAATTGTCTTCCACAAAACGGGTCCCTGGTGCCAAAAAGTTGGAGACTGCTGGGCTAGATCATCTGGATGCAGTTCACCACCCACAGTGCCTCAAAGTCGCTCCTTGTTTTCTCTTTCCCTGGGATCCTCTCACCACACGCCCAACATGCTTGAAGGGACATGGTCCCCTTTTTATGTTTTTTGAACAAGGGGACCCAAATTTTCACTGCGTGCACACTGGGCTCTACAAATTACATAAGTGGTTTTGCCTAGAAGATTTAGAAGATCACCAGTCTAGATAGAAAATTCTAGAAAATAATTCCTGAGGAAGGTCCCCTTTGATGGAGTAAGCTTTTAAAAATTTATCCCATTTGCAGATCGTTTGTTACCTCAGCTAATAAAAACATTGACTGTTAAATTAAATGTTGACACAAATGATCTTGTCATGTGGAACCATAACCTTCTTTTCCTCTCTAAGAATTCCAGTAAACTAACAAATTGGAATCTGAAAGCCCCAGGCTGGAAATCTAGGAAGATGACAGAAAACATCGTCCTTCAGAGTAGCAATTCCTGAAACCTCCTACCCCAGGTCCATGCCTTAGCTACTCTGAAGGAAACATGACCTTTCCTCAAAGTAAAAGAGAGCAAAATGTAAGGAAATAATTATAAAAATTGATGCCTAAAGAACAAACCCTGGGAATCTGCTATCCAGACACCATCAAGCCATGAGTGAGTGCATACCATGAAAGGTTTATCAGCACAAGGACAAGGGCCAAGAGTAGACTAGTAAGCAGTACCACAGCAGTCATGAAATAAGACCAGATCATCATAGGGAAGGCATGGAGTTTTCTTACAATTCTTCTTTGCTCAGAGCTCTATAAAAGCACTAAAGGGGTCTACATTTTTTTAAATAGTAGGGCTATTTATATAATCTGTTAAATTACATGTATGATTGGCCCCCAAAAAGTGGCTTTCCAGGAACCTTGAGAAATCTTTTTATCTCCAAGAAAAAAGAGGATTGAACTTTAATATGTTTGTATTATTTATTTATTTTGTTATTATACTTTAAGTTCTAGGGTACATGTGCACAACATGCCAGTTTGATACATAGGTATACATGTGCCATGTTGGTTTGCTGCACCCATCAACTTGTCATTTACATTAGGTATTTCTCCTAATGCTATCCCTCTCCTAACCCCCACCCCCTGACAGGCCCCAGTGTGTGATGTTCCCCGCCCTATGTCTAAGTGTTCTCATTGTTCAGTTCCCACCTATGAGTGAGAACATGTGGTGGTTGGTTTTCTGTCCTTGTGATAGTTTGCCGAGAATGATGGTTTCCAGCTTCATCTATGTCCCTGCAAAGGACATGAACTCATCTTTTTTTATGGCTGCATAGTATTCCATGGTGTATATGTGCCACATTTTCTTAATCCAGTCTATCATTGATGGACATCTGGGTTGGTTCCAAGTCTTTGCTATTGTGAATAGTGCCGCAATAATGTTTTTTAAAAGTGAACTCAGATTCCTGCTCTGCCCCTTCCCATAGCACCTTGCTCCTCATTTGCATAACAGGTAGAATGACTTGGCCAACTCCCCTCACAGTTAGGGTGAAGTGGATTGAATAGTATACCATCAAAATTCACATCTACCTGGAAACCTTAAGAGTGATTGTATTATTTTCTCAGGACTGCCATAACAAATTAACAGAAATTTAGTGGTTTAAAACAACAGAAATTTATTCTTGCACAGTTCTGGGAACTAGACGTCCAAAATCAAGGTGTTTATGGGACACCTCTGAAGGCTGTTGAGAAGAATCCTTCCTTACCTCCTCCTAGCTTCTGGTGGTTTCTGACAATTCTTCATGTTCCATGCCTTGTAGCTGTCTGACTCCAATTTCTTCCTCCTACTTCACATGGCTTTCTTCTCCCTATGGCCTCTCCCGATCTTGTAAAGACACCAGTCATTGGATTTGGGACCCACTCTAATCCAGGATGACCTCATGTTGACTAATTATATGTGCAAAGACTCTATTCCCAAATAAAGTCACATCTTGAGGTTCTGGGTTGATATGAATTTTGGTGGGGACATTTATTTAACCCAGTACAGTGACCTTATTTGGAAGCTGGATTTTTGCATATATAATTCATTAAGGATCAAGATGAGCTCATATTGGATTAGGATGCCCTAAATCCAATAACTGATATCCTAATAAGAAGTGGGGAGAGCACAGAGAGAAGGCCATGTGAAGCAGGAGGAAGAGACGTGAGTGATGAGACCAGAAGCCAAGGAATATGAAGATTGCCAGGAGCCACCAGGCGCTGGGAAGAGGCAAGGAAGGTTCTTCCCCAGAGTCGATGGAAGGAGCATGGTCCCACCAACCCCCTTGATTTTGGACTTCTGGCCTCCAGAACTGTGAGGAAAAAATTTATGTTTTAAGCCACCTGGTTTGTGATAATTTGCTGCAACAACATTAGGAAACTAACCAGGAGAGGGGAATAGAGTGTAGAGGTTTTTAGCTGAAAATAGTCCATAACACTTACAGTGTTTTCATTGAACATGAACGAACATACACACACACACAACTAGGAAGAAACACACACACACACACAACTAGGAAGAAACGCACACACACACACACAACTAGGAAGAAACGCACACACACGCGCGCGCGCTCACACACACACACACACACACACAACTAGGAAGAAACGCTTCTGTTTCAAGACAAACTCCAAACATATGGTCAATGTCAATGCTGATTAAATTAAATGAGCATGAGTCAGAACTACTTGAATTCTACCGAATCTATGCCTTTAGTCAGCTGTGTGGAAGAAAACATGTTTGCATGGACTAGGATTAACCTACTAGATATTTCCTTTATTTATTCATTGATGTATTTGTTTATTTAGTGGAGTGGTGTTTTTAAAAAAGAAGGCTCTTTACATTGTTTATTCAGGAAATCGTTGCTAAAGAAACAACCAGCTCTTGATAAACAAACAATTCTTGAGGAAATTAAGAAATGTAAACAGAGAGATGCAAATGTGATGTGCAATTTAAAGCATTTACTCCCAGCAGTGCTTAGGAATCAGGACAGGATGAGGGCCCACCCAGCTGAGCTCATCATCCTGCCTCAGCCTCCATTTTCCAGAAAGTCTGGTCACCTCAGGAGTGGTGGAGACCCAGAACTTCTAAAATGGCTTATAAAGGAAACCACCCACAAGCCTAAAGAGAAAAGAATGAACTTAGAAAGTAAGAAAAAGTCTCCAGCTGCAATCTCCTCACAGAGCTTTGTTCTCTGAGTCCTAGCTCTGAAAAGCACCCAGGTGAAATGAAGGGCCACGATCTTGGGTAATAAAATATCCCCTTCCCTAATAAAACCAACTTATTTAGCATCACTATGTGTTTTTTGTTTTTTGTTTTTCTTAGAGAACAATGTTATATCCTTAGAAGCACACAAAGTAGGACTTAAAAGAAGTTATTTCTGGTACTGTCAGTAATAAAATCCCTCTGAATGATATCCAATACAGAGCTGTCTTTTGCTGAATTCTCTGGTGTGGAAAACTCTATAATGAACTTTCACTATAAGGCTGGAATTGGTAGAGAGTGCTATGTGTCTGTGTTGGTTATTCTCAGCTATCCTGGATCTGTTCTCCACCCTTCTCTGTGCCTGGGGGTGACTGTGGATGGGGCATCGCTGGCTCTCTGGCCCTCTGGCTTCCTGTTGAGTTTCTGTTGGAGGCATCAGCAGATCAGAAAGTAGAAAGGGAAAGAAGTTAGGGTAGACGAGGCACTTGTGGACCATAGGAAGCTCACACTGGGGCTGACAGTGACAGGTGGGATGGCTTGTCTCATAAGCAATATCTTGTCTCCAGCCCTGCCCGTCCCACTGTGGCTTCACCCTCTCCCCTGCTGGGTCAGGCCCCCCAGTGGTGGCAACAACCTCCTGCTGTTGCCAGTCTCTGGGGGCCTTACAAGACTTTGGATTCTGTCCACTCTGCCTAGACGCCTACAGTAAAGAGCACCTTCATCAACAGCCCTAAGTTAAACCCTTGGGCCTGCCTTGGTTTCCAGCCAGAGCCATGACCAAAGGTAATAATGCCAACATGTATAAGTCACTTTTAAAGGTTTCTATGTTATTTACAAATCCTAACCACTCAAAAGATGGCTTTACCTTACCTGCCTCCTCTATTCCACCTTTACCTGTTGAAATTCTGCCTTATCCTTCAAGGATCATCTTTAACATATTTTTAACTGCATATAGTTTCTCAAACATTTGGGCCTCTATAATTTTTTAAATTTGATTATTTTGGACCTTACTGCCTGGTGTAGTGGCACGTGCCTGTAGTCCAGCTACTCGGGAGACTGAAGCAAGAGAATCAGGCTTGAGCCCAGGAGTTCCAGTTCAGCCCAGGGACAACAGAGTGAGACTCTGTCTCTTATAAAAACAAATAAATACAGGCTGGACACAGTGGCTCACGCCTGTAATCCCAGCACTTGGGGAGGCTGAGATGGGCAGATCACAAGGTCAGGAGATTGAGACCATCCTGGTGCACATGGTGAAACCCTGTCTCTACTAAAAATACAAAAATTAGCTGGGCGTAGTGGCACATGCCTGTAATCCCAGCTACTCGGGAGGCTGAGGCAGGAGAATCACTTGAACCCAGGAAGCAGAGGTTGTGGTGAGCTAAGATTAAACCGTTGCACTCCAGCCTAGGTAGCAAGAGTGAAACTTCTTCTCAAAAAAAAAAAAAAAGAGAGAGAGAAAGAGAGAAAGGAAAGAAAGAGAAAAGAAAGAGAAAAAGAGAGAGAGAGAAGAAAGAAAGAGAAAGAAAGAGGAAAAGAAAAGAAAGAAGACAAACACAAATAAATAATACAAAATAATGATATTTTGGACTTTACTCATATTTCCCTCACTTTGCTTTATTTTCATTTGTGTTAAGGTCATATCCTCCTTCTCTGGCTAAAGTCTCCTTAAGATCAATGACAGAATGGCTCTAATTTCTGTATCTCCTCCCAACCCAGTAAGTAGTTCAGTCCCAGTACACATACTCAGTAAATGTCTGCTGTTACTACCAGCTACTTGTTTTCAATGATTTTTCCACCATCAAACTCAGAACATTTCCATAAATATGCATATCAGGTTTTATACATTACATACATACATGATATATTTTATATCTACATACACACCCCAACCTGAAACTTTTATCTAATTTTTCTTCTTCCATTTGGCGTATATATATGCACAACAATGAGGTTTTTGCCTTCAGTCAAGTGGTTTCTCAAACACTTTCCACATTCTTACACTTGCATGTCTCTGCTAACCCAGAAAGAATTCAGTGTCTTCCTTGTTCCCTTTTCCCTTTTATGAGACCCCATAACGTCACTCACTAGAGCTATAGTTAGCCCCTGATTGGTTAACTGTCTTTTGCTCTCCCTGGCTATGATAACTGTGGTGACCAGCTGTGTCTATGTCTCAGCCTTCTCCTGGGCAGGCACTTTATCTTGCCTGTGTTGTCACTTACTACTTACACAATCATATGCAAGTTACCTATCTTATCCAAAACTCACATTTCATCCCTCAACTAGAAAAACACGGGAATAACTTAGCCGTTCACCAATTCAATTATTCATTAACTACTTATTGAGGACTAGGCACTGTGCCGGGCACAGGGAAGGGAGTGAATCTGAAGCAGTCCCTCCCTCCTGAAGGGAACTTGCGGCCCAGTGGGGGATGCGGATGAACAGAAAAGCAGCTACAGTCACATGTGCTATGGGAGACATGGGCATTAGTGCAGGGCCCCTGGGGAGCAAACAGGAGGGCCCCTAAACTGGTGGGTTGATGGGTGATATGGTTGGCTCTGTATCCCCACCCAAATCTCACTTTGAATTGTAATAATTCTGATGTGTCATGGGAGGGACCCAGTGGTAGGTAATTGAATCATGGGGATGGGTCTTTCCCATGCTGTTCTTCTGGTAGTGAATAAGTCTTATGAGATCTGATGGTTTTATAAATGGGAGTTCCCACCTAAGCTTTCTTTCCTGCTGCCATGTAAGACGTGACTTTGCTCTTCATTCGCCTTCCGCCATGATTGTTAGGCCTCCCCAGCCATGTGGAACTGTGAGTCCATTAAACCTCTTTTTCTTTATAAATTACCCAGTTTTGGGTATGTCTTTATGAGCAGCATGAGACTGGACTAATACAATAGGAATGGGCTAGGTTAGACTTCCCTGAAGAAGGATGGCTAATCCACACTCCCAATTCTAAGCTGGGGTTTGATTTAAAAAAACAAAAAAACATAAAAACCTCAATATTTGGTTGATTTTGAGAATCATTAAAATAATGTCAGTCACAGTTGCAACAGCAGAGAGATACTTTTCACAACCGAAATTAATACAAATTTGCTTGAATTCTGCTCTATGTAAATAGAAATTATCTGCTTTGGTGAGGGTGACTATGAAACTTAATTCAGCTTCAAGATTAAATTATCCTCTGCTGGAGATTCACATAGAGCAGCAAGATAAAGGAAAAAAATGAATTTAAATTATAATTGTACTTAAAAATTTAATACATCATTGTGATCTTATAATATTTATTTCATGCTTAAACTACCACATTTTTTCCTCACACAGAGGAGTTTTTACCAGCAACTCCAAGCTGGATAGCAAATGTGGATAGCAAATGAGGTTTCTAGCTCCTCAGTCCTCTTACTTGACTAATAAAGACAGTTAGGAACACTAATGGAAACATTTTTATTTTTAATAGATTTAACTATTTTAATGCTATAAATATCCAACTTACAAATTTTCAAAGGTTATTACATATATGTCATATGCATTTGAATGTGTTACATACTCAAAGTCAATTTGTAAGCCATTTAATTGGAATGTGACATATATCTTCCTATAGAAACGATAGTTAATAGTGCCTACATTCTCAGGCTAGCCCTCAAAAGCCTATCAAACATCTCTTTGGGGAAACATTGGGCAATGGTCAAATTCAGAGCTCTGATTCTGATGATGTAAAATGAGGTTAGGCCCTCTGAGGCAAAGATTGGAAATGAGGTGGTGGGGACAGAGTCAAGCAGTGTCTCTGAGGCTCTTGTGCTATACAAAGGAAAGAGCTAGGGCTTTGAACTCAAACAGACTAGGGTCATGTCAGATTCACCAGTTACTAGCTCTGCAGTCATCAAGAAATTATGTTCTCTTTGCCTTCACATCGTTACCTGTAGAAGGGGAATGGCTTGGTAGCACTGCGAGGATGAAGTAAAACAGCATATGCAATGCACCTCCATAAAGCCTGGGACAGAGCAGGTGCTCAGTAAATAATGGCTCCCTTCCATTCCTCCATTGGCTTTCTGCACCTGTTACCTATCTTGGCCTACGGAGAAAATAACCTCTGTTGTAGGGTTGAAGAATTAAATAAAGCATGTGTGTGTCTGTGTATATGCGTATGTGTGTGGTACATATAAAGCCAGTAAGTAGTAAATACATGGCCTAGTGAATAGGAAGAACTCAGTAAACAGTGGTTTGTTTGATTTTTCCACCAGTAGCATACTTAACAACCTGCTTCCTTTTCCCTGGACACAGCCTGCAAAAATTCTGGCACACCAATTCTGCAGCATGAATCATTGTGTTTATCCTAACAGATGCAAAGCTATTGTTTTTAGCTGGTAATATGTTAGCGGGTTCCTAATGGTTCCAGATCTATCTGGGTTAATCCGGAAAAGGGACAGGGAGGCATCTGTTTCCGTGAGCTGATCAGCATGACCTGAAAAAGGCCTTGGTTGCAGGGATGAGCAAAGAGAATGACTTGTTCCCCAATGGGATCCCATGCACCAGGCCCAAGCCCAGTGGGGAGAAGAGCAGTACTGAGGCTGTAGTTTCACAAGGATATCCTGGGTATGAGCAAGCGTAGGAGTGAAACACTTCCTGTGTGTGCATAAAACACACATGGCTCCAGCTCAGTGACACCCAAGGGACCACACCAGGAGTCCATATCTAGCCAAGGAAGCAATGTTCCTAAAGAGGATATCAGCCATGGTGGCAACAATGAAGGAGGCACCAGTACCTAGTGTTTCCAAGTGCCTTGGACATCAGGGAAAGGTGGGTTCAAAGAGGAAAACTATGATTTGTGATCACATATGAGACACTCCTGGGACTTCCCAAACAAATGAAGAAAGGCTTTGCTGGAGGGCAGGGATGTGATGCTGAGACCTCAGTGGGATGTAAGCCAGGGAAATGTGAATTCCCTTGATGTGATTCACGTTGCATCCATAGGCTGGTGAGGTCTGAAAGAGGGTACAGATAGGAAGGTACCTCCAACGAATAAGTACAGCAACCCTAAGTCAAGCAAATGCAGTCATTGGGCAGAGCTCAGTTTCAATGGCTTGATAGCAGAACAGAATAAATGGTTACATTATAGCTGCATAATAATATAGTTTCCAAATATTATGCTATCAATATTAATAAGCATAACTCTTTTTTAAACAAACACATGCTGAACCCTTATTGTTCATTGCCACACAGAGATGACATAATGATAGCTTACTAGCACTTGTCAGGATCTTGGGTGGAAGACACTGTATAAATATCAATATAGTTAGTTGAAGTGTTATTGTTTTCCACTCTGCATTGGCATTTTATATGGAACATAATGAAGTTTTTATCTCTAATCTTCATACCAAACGATCGGCACCTACTTGGGGCATTGTCTAGAATAATTATATTCTGATTAGTTTACAGTAGTTGCTCTAAAAACATTTCTTATGGATGCTTTTCATAGTCAATAATTACTTTTGTGATGTCTTTCTTCCAATACATCCCAACATGTACTGTTAAGATTTAAGTGGTTTCACACTAAGATAATATAAAACGATGTTGTGAATATATCTCAGCTTTCTCTCAGATAGAGAATAGCTGTGACTTTCCTCCCTATTTGATCATAACGCTACCATTCCTGATCATTCAGTATGAATGTTTAGCTCAATAGATAATTGCTGTTTTCTGGCTAACATTTGAGTAGGTTGGCTTAAAGATGTTCGGAACAAAGCATTCTGGGATAAGCAAAGGATCAAAGTCCAAGCTTGACTGGAATAAGGAGAGCAGACAGGGAGCCTAGAAGGGTATGGCTGCAGTTACAGGGAATTGTAAGTTAGAAGGGAACAAGAAAGAGAGGTACAGAGATGGAGGGCATATCACAAGTCTCCTAAGTGATCAATTAGAAAGCAAGCGGATGGATGAATAGCCTCTATAAGTCTAATTTTTTCTTATTGCAAAATATAATAGGTTATAGATATAAAAGGCTTGGGTATGGAAAATTAAGGAAAGAAATTTCGAACTGAGGAGTCTCATAAAATCTTGCAGAAGCGTAGGAAACATTAGTAAAAAACAAATAGCTTGAATTCCAACATAACAAAAGATGAAATACAGTAAAAAATGAATCAAACAAAATCAGAAGGCCTAAGCTCTGCTAAAACTTATCTTCGCTTCATGATATTGACAAGTCTTTTAATCTTTCTCAGTTTCTTCCTCATCAGTAAAAAGAAAATGATGAACTAAAGTGATCTCTTAATAACAACAAAAGTTTTTATAACTGGCCATATGCAATAGCCCTGGGTTTTCCCTTTTTGGGCAGTATGTGCTTTAAAAAGCAAACAACCCGTATGTCTTCCCAATTTCCCTGTGTAGAAGACAGAATAAATAATCTCCAACGAAGGGCAACTAGAAAGTGGAAATTCCATGTTGCTACTGAATCAATGTTGGAGTCTAATATATAAGTCCCATTTTCCTGTATTTCCTGAGAGTCACCAAAGCAGTAGCAAGCGCACCAAGCCCAAGGAGAGCTGCATACAGAGGCAAAGCAACAATCACAATGTGTGGTAGAAAGGGTCACCATTTCCCTGATATGCTATAACTAATTTTATTTTATGGTCTTGAGTAAGCCCCCAAATTTCCTTATGTCTTAGTTTTCTCACCTGGATGTGTAATTAATATTCTCAAAACTACCTTTTCGTAAAAAGATACCAAAACTTTTTTAAATGCTAAAAATTGAGGCATTTCAAAATAAAAAGTACCAATTTTAAGAGGTCATGTGCTTCATGGGAATAGCATTGAACTTGGAATAAGAAATAAAACTGGGTTTAAAAGTAGATTTGCTATCTATGAGCCAGATGATCCTATGACCTCTCAGTTTTCTTATTTGATAAGTGCAAGATTTTAAATATGCCCTGCCCACCCCAAGATTGCCAAATTTAAGTGAGATTATAGAAGGCATGGCTTTCCTTGAACTATATATAGCAGGCTATGCAAAGTGAGTTCTTCATAGCCTCACCATAATCATAATTGCAAGGAACCTAATTACTTTCAACTCTCCCTCAGTCATTAAGTTTCACAGGTCCAAAAACTGTGAATCAGGAAACTTCACAAGTTCTCTGGAAGGTGAAAAAATATCTGCAAAAGAAGTGAATTCAGCCCAAGTTTCACAAACTTAGGCGAATCCAGGAAGAGTGACAGCACAATTACAAAGAGTAACTGCACAGAGTAACTGTTCAGTTACCACTCTTACCTGGCTTGTAAAACAGCAGCAGAAGGTGTTAACAAATGCTTGTTTACCAATGAGTCCATACCGCAGCAAAATTCCTGGACCTACTGAAAATGTAGTAAAAGCCTGTCTACAACAACTTGGGTCCTTATCCATGGAACAAAAAAACCCCACGTGGTCAGGACTGACCATGATAATGCTAATTAGAAATGTTTTCAGTCTTGTATACCAAACAGGCCCGTCCTGGAGAAAAGCATCTTTGCTAGTTTCATAAAAATGTTTGTTTCCAGATGCTATTTTGGACATTTCTTCTCTTCCATATTTTTATTCAGAAAGGCAGTTTTTTTTTCCCCTGAGTACTTCCTGTATTCCCTTTAACTATAGGTGTAGCTACTGCCCAAAGGGTTCCTAAAATTATAGTGAGAAGAGAAGAGGAAGGGAGAGAGCCACTGCAGCCCCTCTTGGTCAGAGGTCTATTTTGTGAACTGCTTGATGGACAAGAGTCCATTACGCAATTTTTGTTTTGAAGACCCAAAACATAAACTTGCACGCCTACCTGCAATGATTCATCCTCCACCAAACCCCCTATGCCCAGAAGCCCTGTTTTACAGCAGAGAATATTTCTCCAACATTTTTCCAACTCTACATCTAAATCCATTTAACACTAAACCATTTTTAAAATTATGTTTAAAATTACAACATAATTATCATATTATGTTCCTATTTTTGCATCAAGTTTTTTGTTGTTGTGCTTTGTTTGTTTTAGTCTCATTCCCTCTAGACTTTGGCTTTGGCAAAATTGATTGAATTGCCAGTTCCTCGTGGGCAAGAATAGATTTTCTACTCAACTTTGAAATTCCCCAAAGAACCTAGAAGAGTTTTACAGCTACACAGAGTGAATGCTGCTGAGAGCTGATGGGCCAACTGGTCTCCTAGCAAAGGGCATCAAATCTTAGGTCCAAAACAAACAAAAAGCATCAGTTCTGAACTTTCATCACCATTCAGGCCAAAAAAATGCCTTTGTATTTGTTCATGGTTTCTGGCTGGCCCAATTCCCTCCATCTACTTGAAGTTCAGGCTGCCTATTTAGAGAGTAGAACGACCCTTGGCAATGGGTGCAGGAGCCAAAAAGCATAGGTTTCTTGGGCAGCCTGCATTACCCCGAGAGGGACATCTGTTTAGCAGGAAGCTTCCACTCTGTGCCAGCCTTCAGAACCATCTGTCTCTTTACGCTTCCGGACACACACACACACACACACACACACACACACACACACACACTTCCATGCATTCACTGGGTGTAAAAACCAAGTTGAGAGAGAGAGAAGCTGGCAACATAGGTCTCCCTTGCAACAGAGCTTGGAGGGGCGCACGAGGAAGAAACACCGTGATTACTCTATAGGCTTTGCATCCCTGGATGGAGAAAACTTTTCCCACCCCGCCCATACCCCTCCAGCCCAGCCCCTAGCTAGAACAGTAACTTACACGCCTAAAAGACTTAATAAAGATCACCCGTGATGATCTTCAAAACTAAATTTCAAGGCAATAGCTCTGATATAAAGTCTTCGCACACTCAGAAAAATGCCTCTTTTAAAACTGCTTTCATAAGAGGAAACTAGAGAGGCAAAAGGGAAAGTGTCTTTTGGATGGGTGACCTTTTAATTACAAGGATTGGTTGGTCTGATGGGGCGATTATAGAATAAAGTCAGTGAGACTAAGGTCACACAAGACAGACACATGCAAGCCATGGGCTGGGAGCCTCAAGGGGCTTGTCCTACTAATGTCTGTGTGTGTGCACGTGTAAGTGTCTGTACACACCTGTGAATGGAAGGACAGGACATAGAAACTGTTGCTTAAATGGATCCAGCATCTCTCTGCTGCTGCACATTGTAAAACTGACATCCAACATGAAAATTCTGTTTAACTGTTTGAAAAATGTTATAGTGATTTTATAATTTATACCTTATTTTAAGAAATATTTGAAAACTCAAGAAGTAGTTTAAAAAAGAGAAAAGACAGCAATAAGAAATTCTAAAAAGAAAGAGGGAGATGATAGTACCAGATATCAGAGATGGGAATTACTGCAATTGAGCACTCAATCTGGCTCTGCAGTCAAGCAAAAAGGGAATAATGAGAAGTGACACAGTCCTCGCCATCAAAGAAAAAGGAACATTATCAGTGCACAGAAAGATAGGTCTCTCTGGACTGAATTTTAGGAAAAATTTATTGCATAGAAATATACAGATAGACTAATAGGTGGGCAAATATTGACAAAACATTAAATAACAACAAACAGTGCTTCATGAAGCAAGTTAGTACAGAAGTTTTGGATATGGGCTTTTTAGTAGACAGGACTGGGTTCAGATTAGGAACTACAACATTGGACAAATTACTTAAGCACATCAAGCTTTTAATTTCTTACCTCTAAAATGGAGGTGATGGTACACACCTCTCAAGGTTATCATGAGGATTAAATGAGATGGCACAGGTAAAGGATCTTACACAGTATCTGGCTAGTAGATGCTTAAGAAATTTTGGTTCCACTCCCATCCCTCACCCCCACTCACAATGGTTGGATTCAGGTCTTTTTGTGGATAGAACAAAAATCAGAGCCCTAATGCCCTTGAAGCATTTCCACAGAAAGCATACATACTACAATGGTCTGAATAAATTGCCAGTTAGAGGCAACAATAGAGCTTGGAGAACCTAGGCGGATGGTAGCTGGCCTGTCTCTTATACCGACAATGGTGTCAACACAATGAGGGAGTGGCTGAAGGGGTGTCAAGACTCAGCTATCTGGTAAGTACCTAAAAGGTAGATGCTGTCTGTTGCTCATCAAAGACAACTTGATATTTGAGACACCCATTGTCAAGCAGTGGGATTACCACTATTTGAGTGTTTCACCCAGAAACTGTTTCACAGTGTTTCACACTGTGTTTCACAGTGTGTTTCACAGTGTTTCACTCTGTGTAGTGGACCACCCCACCTACACAGAGAGGGTTGGCTGAAGGCATGACTGTAGATAAAGCCATTTCTTTGTCTCAAAGAAAACATACATGTGACCCACTCAAATGCTTAGACAATGATGAATTGGGATTCCAGAACTCTGCGTCATAGAGCACTGGAGCATAATTTGAACTTGGAACATATGAGAATAAATGTCCCTTACTTTAAAAACCACCAAAAAGTAAAATGCCTCTATGTGGCTGTTAGAAACATCTTATTTTTATTTTATTTTATTTTTATTTTATTTATTTATTTTTTTGAGACGGAGTCTCGCTCTGTCGCCCAGGCTGGAGTGCAGTGGCGCGATCTCGGCTCACTGCAATCTCTGCCTCCTGTGTTCACGCCATTCTCCTGTCTCAGCCTCCCGAGTAGCTGGGACTACAGGTGCCCGCCACTATGCCCAGCTAATTTTTTGTATTTTTAGTAGAGATGGGGTTTCACCATGTTAGCCAGGATGGTCTCGATTTCCTGACCTCGTGATTCTCCCGCCTTGGCCTCCCAAAGTGCTGGGATTACAAGTGTGAGCCACCGCACCCAGCCAGAAACATCTTATTTTTAATAGCATTGTCACCAGATGGAAAAATGAATGCACGCATTATTGGATGCATTAGTAAATACATACCAATCTTCTACCATATGACTCTATGGTAGGCCTCTGTGCATATATTATGTCAATTAATTCCAGCAAAGGAAACCAAAGGTAATATACTGAATGATCATTGTCAACTATACTTGTACACATCTAGGTACAACTATAAGTTTATATTAGTGATCCATAAAATAACTGTTAAACTAAATAATCTTTCATAATCAGGTATATGGTCCATAATACAGTTAAAGGGACAGAAGCAGAAAATGACCATTAGAAGAAAAATTATGGTAATTTAGTCATCATATACATCATGATTTGAACATAACAATTTCATTAACACAAAGATTCTAATACTAAAAGTTCTTTAGCTAAATAAAGAATTAACCAAAATTTATTTCCACAGCCAAATCCCAGCCCCTGGCAAGTTTTATAATATCTGCACATTTTCTCAAACGATGAAAGCAAATCAACAGCATTAAGCCAAATCAACAGTTTAATTACAGCTACTCTCTGTGCAAAATCCACTGCAACCAAGCAGGTCACAGCTAAGGTTGCTGTGTCACCTCCTAAAGACTGGGCTGCCAGAAAAACCTCAGATCATTTGCAAGTACTGAAACATGAAGGAAATTTGGGGCTCAGTAACAGAAGAACTGATATACTTGGAGCATTTTCAGAAACTCTTTCCTATGCCAACCCTTCCTCATCTTCCTGAAGACACAACCATTCATTCACTCAGTACTTCTGGCTTGCTCACTGTGTACCGGGCACTGTGCTAGGCATGTGGGGAGGGGACAGTGGTGGGCAGAGTCACATCAGACACAGGCACAGCCCCTCTAGAACGCACAGACATTCTCAGACCTAAGCATAAATTCAGGGCACAGTCCTATGGAAGTAAAGGGCTTAGAATCGAAAGGCAGATACATTAATATGCAAATGTGCTCTTCATAAGAACATATCACAGGTTGCACATGCTCAAATTACACTTGGGAAAATGATGCAACATAACTGACACACACTATTACAACTCCGTTCAAACACCTATCCCAGGGTCCCACAGCCAGGGTAAGGGCAGGGGAACTGTGCAAAACCATGCTCAGTACAGCCCAACAGAGCCTGGAAAAAGCACCAGGAATCTGCAAGACCCAGCTCTCTGACCCTGAAGCCACTTCACACTCAGCTTCAAGATAAGCCTCATATGACATTGATAAATTATTAAATCTGTTGATTGCATGGCAGATCAGGAGCCATAGAGTAAAAGACACTCTATATGGATATAAAAACACCTTTAGGCAAGAGACAGATGAACTCAAGGTGAGATATCAACATTAACACATCACATGTTTTTACACTTTACCATATACAATTTCAAAACATTTACAATGAGACATGCCTTAAAGTTTTGGTAATTAAGGAACCCTCATACACAGAGCAGTCATGTGAGAGATTAATCATTCAGCAATTATTTACTGAGTTCAACAGCTGAGCATGGCTGTTGCTGGGGGAGAAAAAGAGACCCCAGGAGTGTTGGGAAGAACAGGCACAAGTGCCCCAATACAGATTTCCGTGCAGAGGCAGGGAGTTAGGGGGGGAGTTGAGAATCAGATTACAAAAACAGTTCTGCCACTTCCTATGGCACAAATTTGGCAAGCTTCTCAGCCCCTCTGAGCTCCCATGTTCTCAACTGTGAAAAGGGAGATACCCACACCTACCTCACAGTCACTATGAGGATTAAATGACAGCAGTTACGGTGACGTCCGGCAGTATAACTAGATTGTACTAATGTAAACTGGCCTTCACTGCTCAGGAAAGGGGGGAACATTTCTGTGCCTCAGATTTCCTCATCTGTAAAATGGTGATGACAGTCTCTTAAAAGGTGGGGTAAGGATTCAATGAGTAAATTCATGCAATGAGCTCAGAATGGTTGGTGGCATCTGACGCATAATGAGAACTCAAGACAAGTAGGCTCCTATCACTGCTATATTCCTGATGCTATAAGAGGGAAGCAAGATGGTTGGGGGAAGGTTTGGAAAGAAGAACAGGATTTCACCAGGAAAGGCTGGTGGGGTAGAAGGCATAGACGTGGAGCAAAGGGAGAAATCACAGAAGAGGCAGGAGAGTGGCCTGGGAGACCTGAGCCCATGATGGCAGCCACACCCCTCATCATCTGTTTCTGCTTCACTCAGTTCCTGAGCTACTCACAAACAGCGCAGAACCCTCTCACCAGCTCAGACACAGCCAGAGGAGTGGAAATCAGAGCTTTCATCATGGGGCAGGGGCCCAAGATGAGCCCTGGACACGCTCATGTCCCATGGGACTCTTCATATCCCCAGCCTTGCCCATTACCACCTCCAGCCTCCATTCTCGCTGGGGACATCCAGTACCCTGGAACCAGAGCCCTTTTCTGATGCCATTTAGTTCAAGCTCCAATACAGCCCCCACACCATTTCATATGGAATATATTTACTTTTTTAAATATATTTTTGCTTTTACAGAATATTTTCACAGGACATAATTTTTTAAACTCATCCCTGAAAAAGACTACTACTTGCTATCAAAAATAAAAAGGTCGAGATTGATCTCTCCACATTTGTATGCATGTGCCTGCAGGTGTATACGTGTGTGTGTGTGTGTATGTGTGGGGAGGGTGGAGACAGCAAAAACACCAAGTGAAAAAACAAGGCATAGAATTGTACATAATATAATCACACTGTGTAAAAGAATGGATATGCATATATGCCAGCATGTGAATAAGCATTCTTAAAGAATACAGAAGAAAATGTTTATGGTGATTTTTCTTTGGAGAATAAGACTGAGAAATCTACACTGGAAAAAATACCAACTTTTCACTTACTGCACTTCTGTATGCTTTAAGTTTATACTATGCATGTATACTATTTTAAAAGCTGTTTTTTAAGTTAGTTTTAAAAATAAACAAAAGATCCCATATCAGGAGTTGCTTCTGATGCCTAAATAAAAGTATGTATTTCTGATACATAGCAAGCTACTGATAAGTGGCAGCTGCCTATGGCTCCTGTTATTATTTGTATTATTATCATGTATCAAGGTTATTTATGTGCATGAGATCTTCCCTGTGAGGCTGTGAGCTCCATGAGCACAACTCCCATCAGGGCTGGCCCTGGAGTAACAGTGTACACACCAGCTCCCACAAAGGAGTTCATCACCGCAGACTTACTAAACTAACACCCACAGGAATGAATGACCTGTCCAGCGACCCCATCATTGAGGGAGTAAATGCATCCTTATCTCCATTTTGCAGATGACGAAAAAGGTGTCATGTAAAAAAGTAAAAAAAAAATTAGGGGAGGAGCTCAATCAAAATCAAAATCCCAAGGCTCCAAGGCAGAACTTCCCATCAGCAAGCATTAAAACACAATAGGTCTGGCTGGGCACACCTGTAATCCCAGCACTTTGGGAGGCCAAAGCAGGTGGATTGCTTGAGGTCAGGAGTTTGAGACCAGCCTGGCCAACATAGCAAAACCCCACCTCTACTAAAATACAAAAATTAGCTGGGCATGGTGGCAGGTGTCTGTAATCCCAGCTACTCAGGAGGCTGAGGCAGGAGAATCACTTGAACCCAGGAGGTGGAGGTTGCAGTGAGCTGAGATCGTGCCACTACACTCCAGCCTGGGTGACAGAGCAAGACTCTGTCTCAAAACAACAAAAAACCACAATAGATCTGACTTAGTGCTGAAGACTAAGAGAGACCCCAGTGAAAACTGCAGTGGGAACTACTAAGATGTGAGCTTTCTAAAACAGATCAACAACACTATTTCATTGTACATGTGTATGTAAGTTTCTCCCCTGACACTAATGAAGTCACCCTAGAGGCACACACACATGTTCATGGATTACAAACAGGAAGAGAGTAAAAAAAAGAAACACATTTATAAATATCTACAGGGAGCACACGCAGGAGAGTCCTGCTAACCAGCCAAAGCAGGAGGCACCATGGAGCTGGTGGGCTGATGGCTGACAAGAATCACCTAGTTGAAGGTAGTCTTCTCCACATGACCTTGGGCAAGTTATTGATCCTCTTTGAGCCTCAGTTTCCTCATCTGTGAAAATGGGGTGATCCAGGTACCTGTGATCCACAAAGTCCACTTCGGGGATTAAATGAGAGTATAGGTGAAAAAGTAATTAGAACAGCACCTGACATAAAAGGCACTCAACAAATGTTAGTTGTGTGGTTTTTGTTTCCAGTATTATTAAACAAAAACCACAGCCAGAGAATAAACACAACACACACACACCACCCCCATCCCAATAAGAATTATGTGCCACCTCTTATGAAATTTTGCACAGATTTCTATCATACTATTTATAATATATATTAAAATCACTGGTGTACAGATCTGTCCCTCTTCCTTTGAACTGGGTATTTCCTGAAACCAAAACAGGTTCTTAGTACCTGGAAAGTGCTCATATGTGTTTGTTTAAAATGTCAACATGGAATGAAAAAGTTTAAATCATTTGGACTAACAGAGTGATAACTATAAGCAATATTCTGAAAATTTAAATTCAGTTTCTTTTTCTTGATATCCTTTTAGATAGTTCACCACAAAAGTAGTATCTATAAATAAAGCTAACTTATGCTCTGAGGTCTACTAACGTACTAAACCATCAGCACTATAGCTTCTCTTGATGGTCATTCAATTTCATTTCTGCAAAGTTGAAGCCTGCACATTTGAGTAAATGAATTCAATTCATCAAGCCCAGCCTACGACAGAGCTACTCAGAGATCCAATCAACTGCTTCTCTCTGGAATAAGGAAATGTAGACTCCCTTTAATGAGTCCAGTTGCTGGAATCAGTTCTTTTTCTCACAGATTAGGGTAATGGAGCACTCATAAAGGAATTGACAATGGAAACTCTAGCTCATTTCCAGGAACTATGATAGAATTCTGTGAGTGAAGTAACTACTACTTCAATATCTCTGTGAGTAGATGGTGAGATTGTGAGCTCCAAGAGTACATTAATCACAAACCTTATTCTGTTTCTGTATAGTGCAATCACATTTGTCCTCAGATGCAACTGTGTGGTTTAAGATAAAACACTGTATAGTACAATGCTTATTGTCTTTAAATATAAGTTCCATCCATCATGGAAGCCAGACTCATTCCTCCCCTAAAGCCAGTAATATGTCTTTTGGATAAAGTACAAACTTAGGGAGTTAATTACTTCATTACATTGCGTGGCCCATCCATTATAACAACATAGCTATGACTGGATTCAGCTATGGTAGTCATTCAATCCAACCTCATTTACAAAACACAATTTGTACCTACTGCCTCTACAGAGACTGTAGAAAAATGGTTTTAGAAGCCATTCATTCACGTTCTAGGAACTGTGTACTGAGTGCCTACCATATGTCACAGACTGTTGCAGATGCTGTGGCTACTGAAGGAAAGAAGATAGAAAAACATTTTTACTCTTATGGGGTTTAATACTCATATGGAGTTAGTGAGAGTAGACAAAAAATAAATAAACAACTAATTTCAGATAACAATGTTTTATTAAGAAGAATGAGGAAGGCCTTTCTGACAAGGTGAAATGTGAATGATGAGAAAGGGTCATCTGTGAAGACTTCCCTCTGTACAGAATGTAACGTGGCTGCTCTGTACGTGTTCATGTGGAGCTCTGTGGAAGCCATATTGATCAGTTTGCCACAAGTCACAGCCAAGACAGGTAATGAGGACTTGAACTCAGTTCCTTGCACCCAAATCCCTGCATCCCAAGATCACTAGAAAGATCTTGTCAGACTTTTGGGTGCAGTTTAGATACTTGGGGAAAACCTCTGTTGTTTTATTGCCTATGAACACAAAATGGCCCCTAAGAAACCTGAAAAAAAAATACAGCAAATTAGACTATTTGGACCTCTCATGATCTTATTAAAAATAATATCACTTCTCTAAATTTTACCTGAGGAGGAGTGAGCTACAAAAGCCTGGAGAAGGTAACCAAGGGGTCCATAGATGGAGTGGACTCTTACTGCATACAGGCCACCTGGTGTCCACTCCTCCTTTCCTCTGGCAGTAGAATACTCATTTTATCCCTCACTATCAGACCATGTGCTTAGAGAAGACCCTACTCCCAGCTCCAAGAGGGAAAGCCTGACCCAGACCTGGTCAGTCTGCACACTGAGCATCCCTTTTCCAGGAACTGTTAAGAGATAAGCATGTGTCCCAAGCTCCACTAGTCCAAGTGAGTCCTGGGGGTTTTGCAAGAGTTACTAGAGACTTTTTTTCCTGCTGGATTTGAACCTGGGGTCTTGTGAGGCCTAGCTGCAACAGATAAGCCTGGCAGAGAGCAAAGCCTCTTTAGAGCAGGGATGTAGGAAGATGCAGTAAGACACCTGGTCTCTATGCCTTCATCTGAGCTCCCAGATCAACCCAAACCTAAATCCAATATGCTCTCAGATTCTCCAATTCCTTTGTTAATAAATTATGTTTTTATTTCTTATACTAATTTAAGATGGATTTTCTATCACATACCACAGAAATAGTTCAAGTACACATACAAGGTACATTTTCCTTAATACTAAATTATTAAGAACAGAAAACACTTCTTAACATATTTGAAGAGCCACTTGTAAAGAAATCGAGATTGTTAGTAAGAGAAAACTGAGGTCTCTTCTGATTTCCATGAGGTAATTTATTTGATACATATTATGTGTTCATATTGGTGCTAGCTCCTATGGAGGATGAAATGGATAAAACATTACCTACTTGGACTCAAAGTGCATATCCTACAACCTAGCACCGTTACCAATGTTTTACTGATCCATATCACTTTATTGGTTATACAGCACCTTTAAAACATTGAACTTCAGGTCCGTAGAATTAGACTGAATTGATAAAAACCCCTGGCCACGAACTCTCATCATTACTCCATGAATCGCCCCTTTTTATCAAGTGCCCACTTACATCATCTCATTTCACATTCACAACTGGATAAAAATATTGAGATTCTGGCTGGGCGCGGTAGTTCACTTTGGGAGGCTGAGGCAGGCAGATCACGATGTCAGGAGATCGACACCATCCTGGCTAACACGGTGAAATCCTGTCTCTACTAAAAATACAAAAAATTAGCCAGGCGTTGTGGTGGGTGCCTGTAGTCCCAGCTACTCAGGAAGCTGAGGCAGGAGAATGGTGTGAACCCAGGAGGCGGAGCTTGCAGTGAGCCGAGATCGCACCACTGCACTCCAGCCTGGGCGACAGCAAGACTCCATTTCAAAAAAAAAAAAAAAAAAACAAAGAATTGAGATGATCTGAGAAATCACACAAACCTCACCGGATTCAGAATTTTAACTGTGTAAAAGAAGGGGTGTAACAGTGTGTATTAGTATAAAAGAAGGGGTTCCTCCAATTACACTAGAAGGAGCCACACCCAAACGGCTGGTGTGTTTGAAGGGTATAGCTAGAATAGACACTTCAATACTAAGCATACATCCAGAGTCCTGGGGGTTGTTTCTGGTCTACTGCTAATTTGGCATTTTTGGATGTGCCCATTTTAAAGAGGTTTTGTACAGATTCAGAATCTGCATTTGCTACCTTTTTTTTTCTGCACATACTGGTACTTACAGACACACTTAAATGTTCAAGCCAGACTTAAATCAAATTTTTCCAGTACTATAAAAGGTATCTTAAAGTATTCATGAAAAATATTTTTTTCAAAAGTCACTTCTTTAAAATGTCATTATTGTCTTTCTTTAGGGGCCTTTTCTTTTTGCAGATCAATAATAAGTCTATTGTTCCTTTCTTGGTTCCATTGGTTCTGACTGAAAAGTCAAACAGGTAAGAAAAGACACAGGAGTTTTATTTGTTCAATCTGGAAATAAAATCACCTAAAATAAATACCGTTGAAATTTTTGCAGGTAATTGATTTCTACTTCTTTGCCTGAAACAACTCTCCTCTTGTTTTTTTGGCATGTTAATTTGGTGGAGTAGTTTCACGTTATAGGAACAATGCTCTCCAGAAGAATTAATGTTCTCTGGCATTGGCTGATCAATTTGAAAAAAAAATTGTCTTATTTATCTTAAAATAGAAAATCCTCCCCCACACTATACAATTCAAGGAAGGGGTAGAGGATATAAGATGTCTTTTTACAGGAACAAAATGTTTCTACAGTGGTGAATGTTCAAAGGGGAAATAAACCATGGCTTGGGTGTCAGATCCTTCAGACACCACCAGTAGAACTGGGTCAGAGGCCCTGTGTCCAAGGAGGGCTCCATTGCCAGGCCCATCACTTACAGTTGGTACTAGCAGTACAAGATGCAGTGATGACATTTCCCATAGAAGGATAAGAGCTCAATGTTGGAATGTTTTTCTTCTACTCATAGGCACGGCAGGAAACAAAACCGTGATGAAATTCCATAAACAGGCAAGTTGGGTATGGAAGAAACGTGGTTGATGCTGGCAAAGAGCTGCACTTACGGCCAACAAAGGTGAAAAACAGAGAAATTGTGGCCCATGAAGCCACCAAAGACAGTAAAAAAGAAGAGTGCCATGATGCAAAGTGCTCCATCTATGGAGTCACCCAAGGCAGGTCTAAATCTTGGCTCTGCCACCCTCCAGCTACAATGCTCTTAAGCAAGACAAAAGTACCAAAAGCCCAGCATCTGGCATATCGATATTTCAGTGGTAGAGGACTCCCTACCTCGCCCCTTACATTCACTTTCTGTGATGCTCTTTGGTGTAGTCATAGTCCTATGTCTTCCAAGATTTATCTTAATTTTTATGACATTTAAGTACATGCACCATGACTAAATAAGTGAGTATGAAATTTGGAATTCCATAAGCAATGTATTTTTTATCAAATTAGTTTACCTAACTCTATTAGGACCCAAATAGATCTTAAAGACAAAATTTATCTGGCTGTGTCAGAGTCCATTGCTTGCCATTTTCTGTTCAATACCACTGTCTGTACATAGGCCATGTGTCCTAAAAAATAAGCTGGACCCTCAAAAATGTCCCACTAACTCTTTTCCCCCAAAGAGCCACCTCAGCACGTCTACCACACTGGCCTCCTAGCTCTACTTTTTTTCTAGCAAAGCTTCAGCCCACTGACTTTTAAGATATTGTAAATCAGATCAGTTTTACAATCCTGCTCTTGTGGCTGGGATCAGGAATATGAGTAAAGGAGGCCACGAGAAGGAATCACATGTGTAAAAGATGGCTTGAATTATTATTTTTTTAAATATCATGGAGGCTTATTATGAGACAAACCATCAAGATAGCTGACAATAGATATAATGTTCAGCCACTTCAGATCTTTGCCTTTTCTGTCCACACTATATTTATTTGCACACAAATACCACCAATGCCACCACCACTGTCACTAGTCCCAATTAACCTTATTGTCCTCCATAGCATTGAGCACAACTAGTCATTCCACATATTTTACCTTTTTACTTTCTTTATCTTATGTCTCATTCTACCAGCATGGAAACTCAAATAAATCATTATTTGTTTATTTTTCGTTTGTGCACCCTCAATACCTAAAACAGTATGTGGCACGGGGCAGGGATTCAAAAAGTGTTTGTTGACTGAATGGTCAGATCTATTATTTTTTGAGACATTTTCTCTAGAAAGACTATCATGGGGAGTAGAAGCGAATATAATAGGAAGTTTAGAACAAAGCATTTCAGAGAACTTTTAAGATAAGTGGTAAAAATGTTTATCTACAAACAAAATATCCAGATATCAATTCAAGCATGGTTTTTGGTATTGTTTTCCACCATTCCTTCAAGGAATACTTACAGCAAAAACTCCTTTACAGCTGTCTTCTATAACCCTGTGGCTATTCAGACTCAATCTACCCATGAGCTACATGCCAGATATAAAAGCAGCTATGGACGGTCTGGTGGCATTTGCGTCAAGCCCCATGCCACTACCTCACTGGCTTAGCTTCCAAACCACTGCTATTTTATTCCATGTCCACCTAGTTTCTGCCTCTTGACTGCCTCCCATTTTCATCACAGCTTGCATCCTCTGAATTTGTTGACTTGATGCTACTTCTAGG